>NW_028325908.1:0-33383 GCF_027475165.1 Benincasa hispida | reverse complement strand
TAGGAGGTCGAATTTTTGAGAATTCGAGATTGATTTCCAATATTTTTTATGAAAATCATGATATGCTTTTTTCATGTTTGCTTAATTTATTATGATGTTTTTTTAATTATGTTTTGCTTGTATAATATTCATATTGTTGGGGTTGGTGCCCTAAATCTCGTAGGGTCTTATAGTTTGTAATTATATTGTACAAATATTTTATTTATTTAATAAAATATAAAAAGTTTTATTTGACATTTAGTAAAATTAAACTCATAAATCAATAAACTATCATCCAAGTTTATCTTCTGTAACTTAAACATATATATAGAGACATACAGGTGGATCATGTTTGAGTGATAACCTAAATGGTCTGTAGTAGATGGATAAGGTTGGATACCTTATCCTGATGACACTACGAGTACGACCCACTTTGTAGATGTTACAACTGTTGTAAAGTGCTACAAATGATCTGATCCTGATCATTTATGTGGAGACATGTGAGCGAGGATATTATATACAAAGGAATTTGTATAAGACCGAACCACGAAATGACTAGTCTCATAATATAACACCATTCATAGTAGAGACTTACATTTCACCAGGATGACCATAGGTGACATGACCTAAATCCTGAATAGTAGTGAACTCCTGTCTATGAGAGCGGTCCTTTGATTTGTATGGATGAGAGTGACCAAATTGCTGACTCATTTGTTTCGAACCAGTTGACTAATTTTTTTTTGTAATAGTTAGTTTTTTTTAATTAATTTAATTAATATAAGTGTTATATTAATTTAATTAATTGTTTAGGTGTTCAATCCCAGTCCAATAATTTTTTAAAATAATTATGAATTTGATGTATGATTTATATTTTTTATTATATGTCATAATGTATGTCATAAACTGAAAATCTCACCATAGGTTATGCGTTTTAATTCATGCATCATGTATATTATAAATGTTATAATATATAGTTGCATGATTTTGTTTTATAGCATGCTCATGCATGATATAATATGAGAATTATACTATATGCTTGCATGCATTAATAACATAGTCATGCATCATTTATATTATAAGAGTTATAATATATAGTTTGGATGTATGGATACAATGTATGTTATTAACTATTTTGTTATTTAAATATATAAGTGTTATGTATGTTTAGTAATGAAATGAGAAATGCATGATGCATAACACTACTTTAGATAATTTTATAAATGTTATATTTTTATAAAGTATGTCATTCGATGCAATTGAGTGGTTTTAATTTGTTTCATTTATTTTATAATCGTTTAATAAATTTAGAAATTAAAATCAATAATTCATAATTGTATGCAAACCTTAGTTTAAAATAATTTTTTTAAATAGTTTTAAAATAATTTTTTTAAATAGTTTTAAAATATGATTCACATAGACCTAAGTTTACTTTTCTAATAAGATTAGAAATTAAGTTTAATCTTTTAATCAATTTAATAGGATTAAATTGATTCTTAATTAAAAGATTAAATTTGTAACAAATGTATCAATAAAGAACCTTTTGTCTAAGGTTCGTTCTGTCTAGGCTGGGTATTTAAGTTGACGGAAACGTAACACCCCTACCTGCGAACTTACCTGGAAAGGTGAATTAAATAGATTTGTTATAAACAAGCAATGATTGATTGAGATTTATTAAAGTGTTTAATAAACATTACTCAAAGTTGTTTAAGCATCTAAAGTAAGTGTTACTTTTGGGCAAATTAAACAAAATACTTAGTTAAAAATCAGTAGTTGGATTTTCCTAAGTTAACCCTAGGTATAACACATCGTGAGATCTATACTCGACCTCGAGACACCTTTGCTTGTGTCCCCCTATGAATGGTATTTGTAGAGATCAATAACAATGTGAATGGAGAGAGTGTTTATAGTAAGTGGGAGTGAAATGTATGTCAACATATCTTACGGTCTCTCTCATTAGTTGGTACTAAAATTTCATGCTCGATCTCGAGGCACCTTTGCTTGTGTCCCCCTACGGATGACATTTGCATGATTCTTTGCCTCTAACTCCAGTAATGGATAGGATTACTTTAGTTTTTGCCCCCAATCAATTTTTCCCTACGGTTGGATCATTGGGGTGGAACTCTAAAATCTACAATGAAGGGTTACACTTACAAGAAATGTTAAGCGAGTTTAACAATTTTTGGACCAAACAATGGTGACTGATAGTCAGTAACAAGGAGTTATTCTGTCTATTCGTTGAGATAGTCTCATTTCAATGAAGGGGTACCTGATCACCCTATGGTGGCTTTTGTCCTATCTCACTGAAACATCATTGCAAAATAGATGTCACTTAGGGTGCATTAGATTACTTTGCTAAATTTGATTTTTTTTTCCAAATGGGTTAATGCAAAGATTATTGATATAAATAATTTGTATGGTTTTAGCGATTTATTAACTATTACTTTTATAACACTTAATTTGCTCGCTGTCGACAAACTAACGGGCAAAAATTATACAACCTGAAAATATACAATCAACACGATTTTAATCATCGATGACTTTCATTTTGTCCTTATGGAGAATTGTCTTCTTATTCCTACTCTAAATACCACTCGAAATGTTTGAGAGGCATACGAGCACTAGACACGAGCAAACGAGAATGCCCGAACGTATACGAGCACTGAAGCATGAGCCCATGATCACTACTCGCTCTTAAGAACATCTTCAATGCTTGTATGCAAGTAGGGGAATCTGTTAGAGAACATGTTCTCAACATGATGGTCCACTTTAACATAGAGGAGATGAAAGGGTCTGTCATTGATAAAGCCAGTTAGGTTAGCTCCATTTTAGAATCTTTACCTGACTTTAACCTGATCATCTTGCTCAATGAGCTTCAGAATTTTCAATCCTTGATGAAAAGCAAGGGAAAAAAGGGAGAGAATCGTCCTCTGGAACTAAGTTTGTGCCTTCTTCTTTCGATACCAAAAATGGAAGAAGAAGAAAGGTGGAAGAGGGAAAAGCTAACCCACCAACTTCTGCTCAGAAGCGCAAGAAGGCCAAGGCTGCAAAGAAAATCGGTTTCCATTGCAACCACGAGAGACATTGGAAGAGGAACTGTCCCAAATACTTGGCAGAAAAGAAGAAGGCCAAGTAAGTTAAATATGATGATTCTACCTGGATAATTGATTCAAGCGCCACTAAACATGTTTGTTTTTCATTTCAGGGAATTAGTTCCTTGCAGCAACTAAAAGCCGAGGAGATGACAATGCATGTTGGAACTGGGCACGTCGTCTCAGCTATGGCAGTGGGAGGGCTCAGACTCTGCTTACAGAAATTTTATATTTTATTAGATAATGTATATGTGGTTCCAGGTTTCAAAAGGAACCTGATTTCTGTAAAATGTCTTCTTAAATAACATTACTTTCTTAACTTTCAAGTGAATAAAGTATTTATTTACAAGAACGGAGTACTACTTTGAGTATGTGCTAAGAGCGTTAGCAACTAAAGTGCTCCTTAACACTGAAATGTTTAAAACTGTGGTAACCCAAAATAAAATACTTAAAATTTCTCCTAAAGAAAATGCTCGTTTTTGGCACCTAAGCTTAGGCTACATCAATCTCAATAGGATTGGGAGATTGGCCGAGAATGGCTTCTAAGCGAGTTAGAAGAAAATTCTTTACTAGTGTGTGAGTCATGTCTTAAAGGCAAAATGACTAAAAGATCTTTTACTGGAAAAGGTCATAGAGCCAAAGAACCCTTAGATCTTGTATATTCAGACTTCTGTGATCTGATGAATGTTAAAGCAAGAGGAAGGTTTGAATATTTCATCGCTTTTACTGATGATTATTCAAGATATAGTATGTCTATGCAACAGAAGTCTGAAGATTTTGAAAAGCAAAGAGTTTAAGGTTGAAGTTGAAAATGCTTTAAAAAATGATTAAAACATTTCAATCTGATCGAGATGGAGAGTTTTTGGATCTTACATTCCATAACTATTTGATAGAACATGGAATTGTATCCCAACTCTCTACACTTGAAACACCTCAACAAAATAGTGCATCGAAAAGGAGAAATTGAACCCTGTTGGACATGGTTCGGTCTATGATGAGTTATCCATCCCTACCAGACTCGTTTTGAGGTTATATAGTACAGACTGCAGCATATATTTTGAACTCTATTCCATCCAAGAGTGTTACCATAACACATTTGGAATTATGGAATGGTCGTAAAGGTAGTTTATGCCATTCAGGATCTGGGGTTGCCTAGCATATGTGCTAGAGGAAAATCTTAAAAAACTGGAACCTCGTTCAAAATTTTTCCTATTTGTAGGCTACCCTAAAGGAACGAAAGGTGGTTACTTTTATGATCCTAAAGAAAATAAAATGTTTGTGTTGAAAAACGCTAGATTTCTAGAGAAGGACCACATTAGGGAGCATAAGCCCCGCAGTAAGAATGGGTTGAATGATCTTTCCAAGGAAACTACTGAATCTTCAACAAGAGTTGTTAAAGAACCAAACACCTCAACAAGAGTTGTTGAAGTTGGTTCATCTAGTAGGTCATGTCCACCTCAAGTGTTAAGGGAACCTCGATGTAGTGGGAGGATTGCAAACCCCCCTGTCCGTTACATGGGTTTAACAGAAATCCTAGCTATGGTAGCTAATGGAGATGTTGAGGATCCATTTTCTTACAAGAAGGCAATGGAGAATGTTGACAAAGATGAGTGGATCAAAGCTATGGATCTAGAAATAGAATCTATGTACTTCAATTTTGTTTGGGATCTTGTAGATCAACCTGATGGGATAATGAAGGAAATCGAACACGAGGATTTCCATGAGCATTGGAATAGATCATTCCAAATTACAATCATGTATGAACAATACAATTACGATCGTAGACAAAACAAATGGTTATTCATTCATTATAGAAATTAAAGCATGATTACAACAAGAAATCAAGGAGAAAACTACGAACGTTTGTAGACTCATCTCTACGCTCCTTGCTCACGAATGCTCGAACAAAGCAACCTCGAAAACTCGAAGAACACAACTGCTACACAGCATAAACACCACGCACTCATCCTCAACGATCGCCTCGGTCATGAACACCCCAGCAAGAACACGAATGGCCTCCGCAGAACCTCGACGGTGTCGAGTTGAGTATGACATCACCAAGAAGGGTACCTTGGTATTCTTGGTGTGAGAATCTAGAGGGTGGGCTCTGTGTGAACTTAGTATGAGGCAGACGAAGGAGGAAACAACAAACGTGTACATGATTGGGCAAGTGGGAGATGGCTGAAACCTATTGTATAGGTTGATCCCAATCGTTTAGTAAAAGCTAAGCGATCATCTAGCAAAAGCTAAACGATCGTCTAGCAAAAGCTAAGCAATCGTTTAGCTCATTGCTTAGAAGCGTGTCTATCGCTTATAGACACTACACGATCATTTACCTCTTGTAAACCTATCGTTTAGTAAATCTGTATTTACTTGACAAGCTCTGTGAGATTCTTTTTTCGAGAGAGAAAACTCAAAAACAATTTTTTCAACCTTATTAAAATTAGGAAAATATTTTTTTTTATCTCATGGTTACTATGAACCACCAATAACCTCCCACACAATTGGTTATTAGAGAAAAATATTTAATTATCCAATAATTAATATTATTATAAATATAAATGATAACCAACTTATCATACTATATTTATAACCTATAGTTTTAATATTTCATTTCATGAAACAAATAAACCATAGTTCTTTTTCTATTCCATGGTACTTAATGTAAATTTCATTTACATTAATCCCCCACTAGATGTATCTCATACACAAAACCGATCATATCATATATAATAAAAAAAACCTTTTGTCAATTTGAACATTTCAAATCAACACCAAGAACTGATCCTCAACTGAATCCATTGAGCTACCAAAGGGACCTTATGGACCTATAACTCGAAGTTCCAACGGTACGTGAATAACTGACTAAACTCTTTAGTCATGGGATCCACCATCTGTTAACTGTCAGGCCCTCCACTAAAGATTGACAGCTGAACTCTCCTAACCATAAATATATTATATGTCCATCTTAACCAATCAGAAGTGCGAAAACCCTTCACGGATCGCTCGTAACTACAGCTCGGCCAATAACTGTTATGCCTCTATAGTTAAATTTAACTTCTTAAGTACCACTGATCCCCCTAATGAACATAAGTCGTAGTTCTACTATGACTGAGTCCTCTTTTCTAAAGAAAGGTTGTAGCCACTATGTTCAAGCCCTGGAATCAGCCCTTAATGGAGCAATCTCTCTACTTATCCCTGCTTCGGAAAAAAATTGAATTCCAACTTGTGGATTGAGTTCCCAGCTCTCAGATCAGACAAGTCCCCAAAAAGATAAGCATGTTGAGTTGGCAATCTGACCACTCTCACCCATACTAATCAAAGGATCGCTTTCAAAGTCAGAAGTTCCCAAAACACTCAGGATTGAGTTCGTGTCACCTATGGTCGTTTTGGTAAGATGTAAGTCTCTAGTAACAATGGCGTTATATATAAAGTCTAGTCATCTCGTGGTTCAGGTCTTATACAAACTCTTTGTATAGGACACCTCCGCTCGCACGTCTCTATATGAATGGTCAGGATCTACCATCTGTAGTAGTTTACAACACTTGCAAACCTCTACAAAGTGGACTATATCCATAGTGTCACCAGGATCAGGTATCCCACCTTAATCCTTATACTATAGACCTATTTAGGTTATCACTTAAGGCATGATCCACTTATATTTCACATATACATGCTTAAATTCACATAAGATAACCAAAGAGCTTTGTTTATTGGATATGAGTAAATGCCAGAATTAAATAACAATTATTTCATTAATCAAACAATGTGTATCTTTACAAAACAACAAGACTTTTGGAGAATTAGGACACCAATCCCAACAGATAAAACCTTTAAAGCTAAACTTCTAGCAAAGGGTTATACCCAAGTTGAGGGAGTTGACTATAAGGAAACTTTCTCACTTGTTGCCATATTAAAGTCTATTCGGATTCTCTTGTTTATTGCCTCATATTATGATGATGAGATCTTGCAAATGGATGTCAAAACTGCCTTTCTGCATGGAAATCTTGAGGAGACCATTTATATGGAGCAACCTAAGGGATTCTTAACCTAAGGTCAAGAGCAAAAGGTTTGCAAACTTAAATCAATCCATTTATGGATTGAAGCAAGCTTCTCAATCTTGGAATATAAGACTTGATACTGCGATCAAATCTTATGGCTTTGATCAAAATGTTTATGAGCTTTGTGTTTACAAGAGAATCATTAACAGTTCAGTAGCTTTTCTAGTGTTATATGTAGGCGATATGCTACTAATTGGGAATGATATAGGTCTATTAACTGAAATTATGAATTGGCTAGTGACCCAATTCCAAATGAAATATTTGGAAGAGGCGTAGTTTGGTCTGGGTATTCAGATCTATAAAGATCGAAAGAATAAAACATTAGCCCTGTCTCAGGCATCGTATATTGACAAAATGCTTTCAATCCCAACAATCTCCCACTTTTCGATGCAAATTTCTAAGAGATGTTTACTGCCTTTTAGGCATGGATTTATTTTGTCTAAGGATTAGTGTCATACGACACCTCGAAAAATTGAAGATAAGAGATGGATCCCCTATGCATCGGTTGTTGGCGGTCTGATGTATGCGATTTTATGTACCAGATCGACATCTGCTATGCAGTGGGGATAATCAGTAGATATCAGTATAATCAGGGATTTAATCACTAGACTGTCGTTAAGAACATCCTCAAGTATCTACGGAGAACAAGGGACTACATGTTCGTGTATAATTCTAAGAATTTGATCCTTATAGGATACACGAACTCTGATTTCCATACTAATAAGGATTCTAGAAAATCCACATCAAGATCAGTGTTTACTCTTAATGGAGAAGTAGTAGCTTGGAGGAGCACCAAGTAGTGGTGCATTGCTGACTCCACCATGGAGGCTGAGTACGTAGCGGCTTGTGAAGCTGCTAAGGAAGTTGTGTGGCTCAGGAAATTTCTGACTAATCAAGAAGCGATTCCAGACATGTCAAAGCCCATCACCCTTTATTGTGATAATAGTGGTGTTGTGGCTACTTCCCGAGAGCGTCGGAGTCACAAACGTGGGAAGCACATAGAGCAGAAGTATCATTTCATTCTAGATATTGTGAATTGAGGAGACATGATTGTCATGCAGATAGCTTCGAAGCACAATGTTGCTGATCTATTTATAAAGGCCCTTACAGCTAAGGTGTTTGAAAGTCACTAGTAGAGTATGAGTCTATGGGACAAGCCACATTTAGTCTAGAGCAAGTGGGAGATTTTGTACTGGGTGCGTTTTATGCCCTAGTTTATTAGTATAGCTTGTATATTGTATACTCCACTAGCTTTAGGAAAAGTGGGAGATTATTGGGTTGGTGCCCTAAATCTGGTAGGGTTATGTAGTTTGTAATTATATTGTACAAATATTTTATTTATTTAATAAAATATGAGATGTTTTATTTAAAATTTAGTAGCATTAATGGATGTTAATGGATGTAGTTGTCGATCTTTAGTAGAGTGCCCAATAATTAATGGATGTTGAATAATTTAATTAAAGAGTTTAATTAATTATTCAAGTACCATTGAAGCTTCAAACTACAGGTCCATGAGATCCCCTCTGTAGCTCAACAAGGATTAAATGAGAATCATTTTTTGATTATTGAATTGTTCAAATTAATTAAGGGAATTAATTATATGTGATATAATTACTATAATGTATTTGATACATTATTTTAGAGAAAATAAATATTTACATTTGATTCAAATATTAATTATGTGAATTGGATTCATATAATTAAGTTTAATATCAATAGGATTTATATTAAATATCATACATTATTGAGAGAATGAAGACTATAGGTCATGTGTTATATTAGATATAACATATAGTTTAATATATATTATATGATAAGGTAGTTATCATATATTTATATATTAAATTATTTTAATTTATTTTGAAAATGGTTTTGAGAGAGAGTTGTAACTCTCTTCCCCCTATTTCTCTCTAATTAGTGCATGTGTAGAAGTAGTGCTCATTAGACTCACACATTTCCAAAAAGAGTCAAAAGTTTTTCTTTGGAAAAACAGTTTTTCCTCTCAATCACTTGCTCTCTTCCAAAAACCTAAGAGCCCTCCTTAGTGATTCTCATCCCATTAAAGAATATACAAGATTCTTTTCGTGATGGTGACTATTTGGATCGAGTTTGTTTGTGACAAATCCAGAGAAAGGAAATACGTGAAGAAGGGTTCTTCAAGGGTTAGTTTCCATCTACTTATTTTTTTTCTTAGTTGTTTTTCAACATGTTGTATTTTGTCATTAAATACATATTATTCTATATTTTTTTTATAAAATTTTTGGTTCCGTAAAATTTGGGATTTAGGTCTGATCCATGTTTCCACTCAAGGATCTTCACCAATTCGTTGACATATGAAGTCTAACTTGATTTCTAATTTAAATTTCTCTAAGTTTTAAAATCTTTCATAGAACTTTTTTTAAATCACTTAAAAATTGTTGAAATGCCTTGAATCTGTTTGTTGGCGCTTCGAACAACCAAGTATGGGGGTCGCGCTGGGTGGTTCTGTTGTTAGTTGGAAGGCAATCTTATAGCCTACAATTACTTTGTCTACTACTGAAGCAGAGTACATGACCTTGACAGAAGCTGCTAAAGATGGCTGAGAGGGTTAGTTGGTGATCTTGGTTTGCATCATGACCAAGCTATTGTATATTGTGATAGTTTGAGTGCAGTATGCCTAGCCAAGGATCAAGTTCATCATGAGAAAACTAAGCACATAGATGTAAGATATCACTTCTTAAGAGGTGAGCAGAGAGTTAAAGTGATGAAAATTGGTATTGCTGATAACCCTACTAATATGTTCACCAAACCGATTCCACAAGGCAAGTTCTAACATTATTTGGACTTGCTGAATGTTTTTAATTGTTAGTGGTCCCCTTTGTGGGACACTTTGAGGCATGAGGGAGAAGTCTGGGTACGTCTGACAATATTGATTTATGTTGCATTTGGTACATCTATTCTCCCTCTACCCGTGGACGTAGCTAATACACTGTTAGTGAACCATGTATATTTGTGTATCGATCTTCTCTATCTCTACGTCCCTTTTTTGTGTTTTTTAATTATCGATTTCGTAACAAAAATTTTCTTTAGAATTACACTTTTTGTGTTCTCAAAATTAAAAAATTAATATATAATTTCAAAAGGTTTCATAATCAATGTTTGCTAATAATTTGTTTTCAAGACTGTTTTCCTTTCAAAAAATCCTACGATAGACTGTAGAAAATTCAGGATTCTGATTTCTTATAATTCCTGAGGTGAGAGATCACATCTTTGGGAGTCCAAGATTTGATCCCAAGAGAAAATGAATTTAATTATATTTTTTATAAAAATCCTTTATTAAAGGCTATTTTTATGATGGATTTTGAGAAATAGTAACAATTTCTCGTATTCTTGAAGTGAGGAATTTTTCCTCAATTGTAATATAGCCTAACCGATAGAATTTATCCACAGGATTATTATTCAAAATATTGGAGTAATGAGGAATAAAATAAGGCATTTGTTTTTTTAAAAAAAAAAATCTAAATGAATTTCTTCAAAAAAATAATTTTCGATTCAAGATTTAAAATTTGGCCACCGTTTTTTAAATGGTTGTTGTGGAGTGCCAACAGCTTCCTCATACACAAACGACTCTCGAACTCAACTCTAGTTCTCACAGACTATTTTTATTGAATTTTATCTAAATTTTGTTTATTTTATTTCGGTGTCCAATCACACCATAAAAATCATTGGTAGCGACTTCTTTTTATTTTCTTTTAAGAATAAACATTTTTTAGGACATCGGCCACTCCGCATCCTCTCGGACATGTGACGATAATAAAAATTCAAAATTTAAAAAAATTTAAAATTAGTAAATAAATATTTTAAAATTTTAAAATAAGTTGACGTGTTTATTATTTACAAAATATTTACATGGTCATTAAACCATTTTCATGGTTGAATACTAGTGCATGGGGCAATACCCTCAAAGCCAGTTGTTTTTTACCCAATCTCTTATTTAACACTAGGCATCTTTTACTTTAAGCAAATAAAAAAATAAGACATTGATGATGTTTACTAAAATGTATGTAAGGACAATAGAATTAATTGGTAGAAACTCACCACTAGTTTGAGAATTCCTACCCACCATAAGAAGGATTATTCAATTTTTATCCTAAACCATGTGTTGAACGAGAAATTTTGGACCAATCACAAACTGCCACGTCATTCACTAAATTAATGACGAAATTTCAAATCATCAAATTTGGGACCAACTAGGAGGTGACACGTGTCTCCAATTGAAGTTAAAGACAAATTTCAATGATGTCACGTGGTTTTATAATGATTGTTGAATCAAATAAGATTAATTTGACTCAATTTGATATTATTATTTGGGTTAAAAGTCCAATTAAGCCCAAAAATAGGCCTAATTTGACCCAAATATCAAATAAGGCCCAAATCCAATTTGTTGGGTGCAGGGGCCAAGTCCATGGACCAATCAAGCCTAAGCCCATGAAGCCCACCTGAGAACTCTAAAAATAGAGAGGCTTTCCTCATTTGTGGGGGTCAACAATTCTACGCTCTAGAGAGCTTAAAGGGAATTTTCTACAATCAGAAGACTCTTTGACTCCTGAATCTGACCACTCTTGAAGATACAAGCATTCTAACCACAAGATTGAAGTCCTTTGAAGATACAAGCATTCTTCTAAGACTCAAAGCTTGAGAACATCCACACGCCCCGCTTCTATACATCAAGTGTATGTATTCAACCGAAAGAGAATTAGAGGATCAAGTACTAAAGATCGAACTACATCACATCAAATCAACATCAACATCAACACCAACTCAAGTTCAACTCCACGAAACAAGTTTCCCCAGAAGCCTCGTGCGAGCACTAATCATCCAAGAAGATCAACAAGCCCAAAGGTCGATCGTCTAAGAAGATCATCAAGCCCAAAGGCTGATCATCCAAGACAATCAACAAGCCCAAAGGTCGATCGTCCAAGAAGATCAACAAGCCCAATCGATCATCAAAGTCCAAAGGTCGATCATCCGGAAGATCAAGAAGCCCAAAGGTCGATCATCCAAGAAGATCAACAAGCCCAAAGAGCGATCATCCAAGAAGATCAACAAGCCCAAAGACCAATCATTCAAAAAGATCGACCAGCTTAAAGACTATAGTTTATTTTGAAAGCATCAAAATATTATATATTAGAGATTGTACTCACTTTCTACAAAATTAATACAAATACAAAGTTCAAGTTCCATGAAATAAATTTCACTTGAAATCTCGTGCGAACAAATTGGCACGCCCGGTGGGACCTCTCTACCTCTTATCTCTCTCAACATTCAAGTAAACTAATGGCACCAAAGAAAGCTGCATCCAAAGTAACTGCTGCAAGCAACACCTACACAGGATTTGTCACAAGAAACCATTCAAAGAAGAGCATGCTGGAGTAAGAGCAAGGTTTTGTCTTCGTGGAGAAAATTTAAAAGCAGATGATGGAATCTTATAAAGGCGAGATCATCATAAGAGAAAATCCTTTATTTGACAATTTTGCCTTTACTTCTCACCAATCAAAGGAAGAATCATACCTTGACGTAGTGTTTGTCATGATGGCTGATGTTACGATTAAGTCAGCCATGGCAGAGATGGAAAGGAAGATAAATCTTTTAATGAAGGTTGTAGATGAGCAAGATCATGAAATCGCTGCTTTAAGAGATCAGATACAGACTCAAGATATTGCTGAGTCCAGTCAATCTCCAACAACAAAAGTCAATGACAAAGGAAAGACTATCTTGCAGGAAGACCAGCAGCAACAATCTACCTCTGTCGCCGCCCTATCAGTTTAATAGCTGCAGGATATGATTACAAACTCCATAAGGGCTCAGTATGGAGGACCATCGCAATCTTTCTTTATATACTCCAAGCCATACACTAAGAGAATCGACAACCTGAGAATGTCAGTTGGTTATTAACCTCCAAAGTTCCAGCAATTCGATGGAAAGAGCAATCTGAAACAACATGTTGCTCACTTCATTGAAACCTGCAAAAATGCAAGAACCAGAAGAGACCAGCTAGTCAAGCAGTTCATCCGTATCTTGAAAGGAAATTTTTTCGATTGGTATACTGATCTAGAGTCGGAAGCGATTGACAGCTGGAAACAGTTGGAAAGAGAGCTCCTCAGCCGCTTCTACGGCACAAGGTGCATCGTTAGCATGATGAAGCTGATGTACACAAAATAATGGAAAGAAAAGTCGGTCATCGACTACATCAACTGATGGGGAGCTCTGAGTCTAGATTGCAAAGATATAATCACTGAATTATCGGCAGTGGAGATGTGCACCCAAGGCATGCACTAGGAACTTTTCTACATTCTACAAGGGATAAAGCCTCGTACATTTGAAGAGTTGGCAACACATGCTCATGATATGGAGCTAAGCATCGCCAATAGGGGAACTAAAGATGTACTAGTCCTGAAGGAATAAAATACAAGAATGAAGCCAAGGGCACTGAAAATATTGTGGATAGTGCCACAAGAGAATATATGGTCGTTTAGATGACCCTGCTGAAACTTTCCTCGAAAGGAAAAGAAACAAAGTCTAAAAGAAAGCATGATGGCAGCCAGAAGCATCACCCAACTCTTAAAGAAATACATGAGAATATTTATCCATTCCCGGACTTTGATGTTGCCGTCATGTTGGAGCAATTATTAGATAAACAACTTATTCAACTGCCAGAATGCAAGCAATCGGAACAAGCAAGAAAAGTAGACGATCCTAACTATTGTAAGTATCATCGAGTCGTTAGTCAATCGGTTGAAAAGTGCTTCGTGTTGAAAGAGCTAATTCTAAAGTTGGCTCATTAAAAGAAGATTGAGCTAGAGCATGATGAAATATCTCAAACAAATCACGCGGCAGTAACGATGACTTCAAGTGTCCCAACACCATCTGCGTCTCATGATCAAATAGAAAGCTTCATCCAGTTTGGGACTTTTGAGCCTATAGTCGTTCGATTCCAACAACAGATTTTTGAAGCAAAAATGATCTTGTTGAAGATGATAATGAAGGGTGGATAGTTGTAACTCGTCGAAAAAGAAGATAGCCAAATTCCACCTAAAAATAGTCGCGCTCCCATCGAAGTTATAAAAGAAGGAAGAAGACTCATAAAAAGAAAGGGAAAAAGGAGACATGGAAGCCTAAGCCTGCTAAGGAAGAAGACGAAGACTTTCCTCAACTTCGACGACCGATAACTTTGGCAGAATTTCTCCCAAAAAGCTTTCTCAATAATAATTCAGAGGAAGTATCAGAAGTTATTGGATGTCATGCTGTCATAGCGAAATTTGACAACAACGATATAACTATTAAATAAGTCAATGATTCAAAAGAAACCGAGCAAAGAGTTTCTATCATGGATCTTATCAAGCCTTCAACTACTCGATCTCCAATCTTCCAAAGATTGAGTATGGCCACGATAAAAGAAGGAAACCAATGTTCAATGTCTATTGCAATTCGAACTTCAGCTTTTAAGAGGCTAAGTATCTTCACTTCAAAGAAAGATCGACCTTCAACATCTTCTTTTTATCATCTCAAGACAACAAGTGATCAACATAAAGGAAGGATAAAAATTTTGAAGGCAACATCATTTCATGAAGAAAACAGCAACGAAAAGATTCACAGTCGTGTTTCTCTATGTATGAAGAGGAAATTGTCTGTTAATATAAATACAAAAGGTTCCTTGATAATAAAGTCAAGACTCATCATATTGATGAATCCTACAAACAAAGAGGATGATCAAAGCCATAATGAAATAAAAGCCTAAACTGCATTGTGTTCTTGGCCCGCATGAGCTTAAAAGGTGAACGGTCCAAAAAAATCTCTTCATTGAACTACATTATGACTCGATCCCTGTCATTGTAAAGGGTACGTAGGCAACTTGAAAGAAACTTCAAGTTCAGTCCAATAAAAGAATTTGAACTACGTCATGACTTGATCTCTTTCTTCAAGGGTATGTAGGCAACTTAAAAAAATTTAAATTTAGTCCATAAAAAATGGTACCATAATCACCCTACACATGGCACTACACGACAGATTGAAGATGTTCATCCCTATTAGGGGCAACATGACAAATTGAAGATATCCATCCCTTTAACGAGCTAACATAGTAAATTAAAAGCACACACATGGAATGACACTTTGCTTCCTCGTTGAAGTCAAGTTCGAAGACTTCACCACTTCCTATTTGAAGTCAAATTTGGATCTTTCGTTTCTTCCTCTTCGAAGTTCAAGTTCGGTGTGACTTCCCTGCTTCCCTTAAAAAATATTATTCCCTGCAGCTTCACTCCTTCTCTAAAAGTTGTTGCAGTTCTGCCTCCACTACAAAGATGTTGGTGTTGCTGTTTCTTCATCTATAAGTTCAAGGATCAGACTGTTGCTTTGATGGTTGCACCACTGCTTCTCCATCTCCGAATTTGATGGTTGCGCTACTGCTTTCCTGTCTCCAAGTTCGAGGGTTGCACTATTGCTTCTACAACTCTAACTTTAGTGGTTGCATTGATGCCTCTCCATCTCCAAAATCGACGATTACACTGTTTCTTCTCCATCTCCAAGTCCAAGGGTTAGATTACATGCCCCTCCATCTTCAAGTTCAGAGGTTTCGTCGATGTTCCTCCATCTTCAAGTTTATAAGCTTCGTCGATTTCTCTCCATCTTCAAGTTCAAAGGCTTCTTCGATGCCCATCTACAAATTCGAAGGCTTCGTTGATGCTCCTCCATCTTCAAGTTTAGAGGCTCCATCAATGCTTCTCCATCTTCAAGTTCAGAGGTTTCATCGATGCTCCATCTTCATGCTCAAGTTTGAAGGCTTTGCAATGCCATCTTCATGCTCAAAGTCGCAAAGTCAAGCCTATTGCCAAAGATTCATCGATGCTTCATCGAACTCAAATGCGGAGCATTCACCAATGTTTTGTCGAACTCAAATGCAGAGAATTTTTCGATGCTTTGTCAAACTCAAGCGCGAAGGTCTCATCGATGCTTCTCCATTTTTAAGTTCAAAGGCTCCATCGATGCTTCTCCATCTTCGAGTTCAAGATCGACGTACATGGCTCGCTTCCATCTTCAAGTTCAAGATCGGTGTGCATGGCTCTGCTTTCATCTTCAAGTTCAAGATCAGTGTGCATGGCTCTACTTCCATCTTCAAGTTCAAAAACGTTGTGCATGGTTTTGCTTCCATCTTCAAGTTCAAGGTCGGTATGTGTGGTTCCGCTCCATCTTCAAGTTCAAGGTCGGTGTGCATGGCTCCGCTCCATCTTCAAGTCCAAGGTCGGTGTGCGTGGCTCTGCTCCATCTTCAAGTTCATGGTCGGTGTGCATGGCTCGGCTCCATCTTTAATGTCTCCATCTACGAAGTCATGACGTGGTTTCGCTTCATCTCAAAAGTCTGGCGAGGCTTACTTCATATTCAAAGTCTGGCAGGGCTCACTTCATATCTAAAGTCTGGTGTGGCTCCGCTTCATCTCTAAAGTCTGGCGTGGCTCGCTTCATCCCCAAAGTCTAGCGTGGCTCGCTTCATCCCCAAAGTCTAGCGTGGTTCGCTTCATCCCAAAGTCTGGCGTGGCTCGCTTCATCCCCAAAGTCTGGCGTGGCTCGCTGCATCCCCAAAGTCTTTCGGGGCTTGCTTCATCCCCAAAGTCTGATGGGGCTCGCTTCATCCCCCAAAGTCTGGCGTGGCTTGCTTCATCCCAAAGTTTGGTGTGGCTCGCTTCATCCCCAAAGTCCGGCGTGGCTCGCTTCATCCCCAAAGTCTGGCGTGGGTGCCAAGGTCTGGCTTGGCTCGCGTCATCTCCATAGTCTGGCACTGCTTCGCCTCAATAGTATCGGCGCGGCTTCGCTTCAGTCTCCATAATACCAACGTAGCTAAGCTTCGCTTCACTTCAGTCCCAATATTCAAATGCGGCTCCGCTTTCACATCGCTTCATCCTCAAAATTCAAGTGTGGCTTCGCTTCATCCTCAAAATTCAAGTGTGGCTTCGCTTCATCCTCAAAATTCAAGTGTGGCTTCACTTCATTCCCAAAAATCAAATGTGGCTTCGCTTCATCTCCAAAATTCAAGGGCAACTTCGCTCACGTTTGATGCACTCCACCTCTCCAAAATTCAAGTGCGGCTTCGCTTCATCTTCAAAATTCAAGTGTGGTTTCGCTCAAGTTCTGTGCACTCCACCTCTAAAGTCTAGTATAGTTGGTTTCAATTTATCCTTAAAATAGCTCATCTTCAAACTTTGTTCGATGTTGTCACCTCATTTATTTCACCAAATTCCAATTAAAAAAAGGGGAGAAAATTTAAAAGAAAAAATAATAAGTAGAAAGGAAAAAAAAAGATAAAAAGGGAAAAAAGGAGAGAGAAAAAACAGGAAAAAAACTTGAAAAAAAATTAAATTAGTTTTGAAAAAAAACATTTGAAAAGTCAAGTTAGTTTAAAAAGAAAAAAAGAAAGAAAAAAACATGTGAAAAAAGGGGAGAAAAAAGAAGAAAAAGAAAAGAAAAGAAAAGATTAAAAGATTAAAAAAAAAAAGAAGAAGAATAAATTAATAAAAGATAAAAGAAAGAAAGAAAGAAGAAGGAAAGGTAAAAAAAAAAAAAATAGAAAAGAAAGAAACGGGAAAGTAAATCCCTAGCTTTTCTTCTTGAAGCCGACCCCCCTCCACATCTCTTCTTCTTCATGTGCAGCCACAGCATCGCCTCCCTACGACCATTAATGCTCCGGTGCTATGCCTCCATCCGACAATTCGCCTACTCGCCGCCTACTGCTGCAGCTCCTAGGCGTTGCGCACCGTGGGACACCACCCAGATCGACTGAGTGCTCTGAACATCTGAAGATTGAACAGATGAAGCGTCGGATTACCTTCTATTGCTATTGGTGTTGGCTGTCAATATAAGGAAAGAGAGATTGGGTAGAAGGTGATAAAAAAGAAAAGAAAAGAAGGAAGAAAAGAAGAGGTGTAAAAAAAAAAATAAATAGAAGGGGAGTATGGCCAGCCATGCAGAAGAAATAGGCCGAAAGTCTGGTGAGTTTCAATGAAAAAAAAAAAGTGGACGGGTTGCTGAATTTATAGGGAATATCGACAAAAATGACTTATTTGGAGTTTGATTTTGTATTTTTATCCTATTTTTAAAAAACAAGTTTTTTTTTTATCCCATAAAAATATGTAAGCATGGAAAATATTAGTTGTACACTTACTCTTATGCCCCTTATTAAATTCTCACTTTCAATTTCAACAACCAACTTACCAAATTAATTCACAAAAAATTCTCCATCTCAAAAATTTATTCATAAAAAATTATTTTATTCAAAATTAATTGACAAAAAATTTTTCACATTTCAACACTAAAAATTCTCCACCAAATTTAATTTATTTACAACCCCACAAAAAGTTATCTTCACCAAATTATCTCCAGAATGAAAAGTCTGAATCAAGTTTAAAACTTGTATTTTACAAAGTTGTAATTTTGTACACTTCGTAAGAAAGTATGTATTTCATTTTTTATGTATTCAATAGTTCGATAATTTCTGAAAAATTTGACAAAAATAAATGACATTTTTAGAGTTTGATTTATGCTTGCTTTGTTGATTGTTTTTTTTTTTATAATGCTCTGTATTTGATATTTATATAAAAAAATGAAAAAATAGTAATTTTTTTTAAGATACTCGGTCGGGCTTCACCAAATATTCACCAAAGCTTCCCATTTTGAGGTTCAGTTGCTAAGCGATCATTTAGTTCTAGACGTTACACGATATGAAAAAAAGTTAGACGATCGTATAGCAATGGGCGCTAGTCGTTGTAATGTTGAACGCTAAATGATTGTGTACCTACGGGAGCTAAGCGATGCATTTAAATGCTATACGATAGCACTACGCGTCATTTAGCTTTGGCGTAGGAACTAAACAATACGTTGTATTTGCTAAACGATAGCACTACACGATCATTTAGCTATCATGTGTGCTAAGCGATTGTGCCCGATGGTAGACCGGTCGGGCCATATGTGTATTTCAACTGAGTATGGGCAGGAAAGAGAGGAAAGGACGAGGAGGAAGAGGGCAAAATTGGGTAGGAGTAGGTGGCGCCCAGTCCTGGCCCAACTGGGTATTGGACCGAATAGGGAGAGGGCACCGGGTAGAGATAGGGTGCACGTAGGAACTAAACGATACATTGGATTTGCTAAATGATGGCACTACACGATCGTTTAGTTATGACGCGTGCTAAGCGATGCGATGAAGTGTTACGCGATAGTGCTGAGCGATCGATTAGATGTAGAGCTAAGCGATCGTGGCATGGGAACTAAACGATACGTTGGATTTTCTAAATGATAGCACTACACGATCGTTTAGCTACGGCGTGCGCTAAACGATGCGATAAAGTGCTACGCGATAGCGCTGAGCAATCATTTAGATGTGGAGCTATCGATCGTGGTGTGGGAACTAAACGATACGTTGGATTTTCTAAACAATGGCACTACACGATCTTATAGATGATTTGCTAAGCGACACGATAATGTTCTATATGATGGAGCTAAGCGACCGGTTTTCTCAAGGTCCAATCCGGTTCAGCCTCAAAGGGTTTTTGGAGCGGTTTATGCCCCTTATTAAATTCCCACTTTCAATTTCAACCACCAACCTACCAAATTAATTCATATTCTCCACCTAAAATTAATTTATCCAAAAACCATTAACCAAAAACTTTTCTCACCAAAAATTAAAAAATTCTCCACCAAATTTTTCTTTACAACCCCACAAAAAGTTCTCTTCATCAAATCGTTTCTAGAACGAAATTCGCCAAGTCCAAAACTTGTATTTCACGAAGCTGTAATTTTGTACACTCCGTCATAAGAAAGTATGTATTTCATTTTTGTATGTATTCTCAATAGTTCACTAATTACTGGGGAAATTGACAATGCCCTACATTTGATATTTATTTATAAATTTTTGGAGGTTGATTTTTGGAGTTTGAGTTATGGTTTCTTTGTTAATTGTATGTGTTTTTTTTTTTTTTTTTAATAATGCCTTGCATTTGATATTTATTTATAAATTTATAAAAAAAATATGTTATTTTTTTATACCCGACCGGGCTTCACCGGATATTCATCGGGTAGGAAGCAAAAGAGTTCAAATTACCCGGTCGGACTTCACCAGGAGCAAAATATATGTTCGAATAAGTTAGATTCTCGGTCGTGCTTCACCAAGTTATCTCGGTCGTGCTTCACCAGGTTACTCGACCGGGCTTCACCGGGCCGATCGAACGCACACAAAAGAACATGATTCTGTTTTTTGGCTCGGTGGTGGACTCGACCGGGTGGACCACCGAGCCAAAAAACATAATCATGTTTTTCTTTTAGTTTTTTTTATTATTTAATTGCATTATATTAATACATTTTTTATATAAAATTTAGGAAAATGCCTCGTGTTTGGATTTAATTCAGTGGCATTTGGAATGAAAGGGAAAAGGATTATGATGAGGAGAGTTGCAGGGGTTTGCCATTGAGTTGGACACGACCTATAATGAATTCCTGACCAAAGTTTATAGGATAAGTGGTATAATGTCAGATGAGTATAATCTTGTTATAAGATGTATACTTCAATTGAGATCCAAAGCCCCTGCATTTGTAATTTGGAATGATGAAGATCTACACACATTGCTTACATGGGAAGAGGTCTCAGTAATACCTCTTTACGTATCCACACTTCCAAAGTGTTCAACAAACCAAGGATTTCATTCAAATAATTCATATGTCCGATGAAATGAAGAAATCCCTTCAACATCTAGACCAATATAGTGGAATATGGAGTCGGATAGTTAATTTCCCCCCACATATTTTAGCTCATCACTTACTTCGTCGCCTAGTAATTTGGCGACTCATAACTTAGGGGATGATGTAGACCAAGGTCAATATTTCAATGATTGGTCTTGGAGGGAGAAGGATGAGAAGAGGAACCCAAGATTAACACCCACCAAACACCTCATGCAGAAGAACGAACAATCAAAGACTACGAAGGCTCGTCACATGCAACAGGTCGTGACTTATCACATCCTTCTAGTAGCACAATCACCATGCCAGGTCAGTCTTATTCTTCTGAAGATGTACAAATTGGTGACACATTTATATCTAAGAAGGATGTAAAGATGTGGTTATCTATGTTAGCAATTAAAGGTAACTTTCAGTTTAGGGTGAAGAAGTTGACCATAACGTTATACAAAGTTATATGCTTAGTTGAAGAATGAAAATAGAGACTTCGAGCAGTTAAATTGAAAAATTGTGAAATATTTAAGATCTTTAAGTATGACAATATCCACACATGTAGAAATGAAATATTGACTAACGATCATAGACAAGCTTCTAGTTGGGTTCTCGGACATTTAATTTCGTCGAATTTGAAGATGTTAGTCGTTCATTTAGACCGAAAGACATTGTCAAGGATATAAAACAAGAGTATGTATCAACAGTAAAACAGTTACATTCTATTTATTAGTTACAACAATTTATTTGTTACATTCTGTTATAACAATTTATTTGTTACAACAGTTAAGATTCTGTTTGAGTTTGTTTGTATTTTTCAGCTGTTAGTTAGTCAAGCAAACTAACAAGTTCTTCTATAAAAGGAACTTGAAGTATGTAAATACAATAAGTGAAAGTAATAAGAAAGTATTTCCACATACCTTTTCTCTCCATTTGTTATGGTATCAGAGCATTTTCGCAATGATGTGATTCAAAAATCATTCATGTGGAGACATGTAAGTGAGGGTATCTTGTACAATGAGTTTGCATAAGACCGGACCTCGAAATAGTCACTTTTTTTTATAACAATCGTTTACTGTTAAAACTGACTATTTCAAACTCAATGACCTAGGGTAACTCGATCTTAATCCTGAGCTAACTATGAACTCCTGTTTATTTGGGATTATCCTTTGATCTGCATAGGTGAGGGTAGTCCAACAGCATTACTCAATAAGCCTTACATTTTGGGGATTAGATCGGATAGATAGTTGGGGACTTAGCTTTGCAATATGGAATTCACTCCTATCCGATTTAGGGTTAGTAGATAGGTTATTCTCTTAAACGTTGTTGCCTAGTTTTGAACAACAGGGGCCCTGTGTTCTCATGAAAGAGAGGGATATGGTTTATAAGTTGGATTATAAATCAATTGTTCAATGGAGAATCAGTAGAAGCTTAAAGAGCAAAACGTATTTACCAAGGTAAAACGATAATCTTTGACCCAACTGTAAATACGAACGACCTGTGAAGGGTTGATTTATCGATTATGGTTAAAATAGACAAAAATATATCTATAGTGAGGAGAGTGCAAATATCGAGCTATAGTGGAATGTCTTGGTAGTTAATGAATAGTGATTAATTCTGTTTAAATAGTTTAATCAATTAATTGCAAATCGTTGGAGTTCATGATCTGTAGGTCCATAAGGTCCCTCTACTAGCTCGTAATTTGGATTAGTAAATTGAGTAATCTTGATGAGATTTGAAATTAGGGTTTAGAATATGAAATATTCAAATTCAATTAGGGTTTTTATGAATTGCATTCAATACAATTGAAATGTTTAATTTTATCAAAATTAAACAAAATTGGAATGTTAGGCTGAATGATTAGTGATGCATTCAGAATTCTACAAAAATTCTGCAGAATTTGAAACCCTCAACAAACCCTCTTCAGTTTTAATACCAGCTCAATTTAATGTTTCCACCACACAATCCTTATAAGAGAATAGTAGAAAAGATCTTTGTGGTAGTCTACTGGAAGATTGAAGCATATTTTCGTGGAGCTCTGCTGGTTTTGAAGAAGATTCATCAAAGGTATTGTATTTAGCAAACCCTCTTGTGACATAGTTTTTCTAAAGCATGTTTTAAACTCAAATTAAGTGTAATTAGAGTGCTTATTGATTTTGATTTTCTCCGCTGCATGTTATTTTACTCCATCAGTTGGTATCAGAGCATGATTTAAGCACTCAATTATCATTAATTTGAGTTTAGTGGGTGTTTTTCATAAACTTTATGAAAATGGTGAACTGATATGGTTTTTCTGAGCTTTGGCATTTAAATCTTTTCAATTATGTTGTAACTCTTGTAATTGGCTCTTTTTTTATGAGCCTTAATGTGTGTCTGTAATTCGTTTGGAGTCATTAGAGTTGCAATTAGGATGTAATTGAAAAAATAAGTGAAGAAGGTTGAGCGGCAGAAACTAGAAATTCAATCCATTGCCACATACTCGATGCTCGACGGAATACTCAGTGGCATACTCGATGGTATTTCATGAAATACTCGATGCACGATGCCATACTCAATGGTACTCAATGCGTTTAATCGATGATATTTCATAAAATACTCGATGCTCGATACTCATACTCGATGGTATTTCATGAAATACTCGATGCACAATGCCATAATTGATGGTACTCGATGCATGATGCCTTACTTGATGATCGATGGCCTTTACTCGATGGTATTATGTGAAATACTCGATGTTTGATGATGCTTGATGTCATACTCGATGCTAGATAGTATGCTCGATGGTATTCATGGCTTGATGGTACTCGATGTATTTTGCCCGGTTCAGCCCAATTTTAAAATTGGAAGTCCGGTTCAAGGTGGTTCAAGCAGTCCAGAAGGTTTTTAAAATCGATTTTTGCTGAATTTTATAATAGTTAGGCCTTTGATTGCTTGAAAATGCAAAAACTAAAACCATATAAATTTGTGTTTAATCATTTATATATGTGATGTATGTTATAACTAAATAAATCTTGTGTATGCATAGAGTATGCCATGTAGAATTAAAATCCCACCATAGGATACATGTTACATGCATTGAAGTATGTTATAAAGTGTTATAATATATAGTATGCATGTATAAGGTTTCAAATTTTTTAATATAAAGGTTATGTTAAATGTTGAATGCCTTTGATATAAGTTATGGATGCTTAACATGTCTAATTTTTGTAAGTTGTTATAAAATTGAATTAGACATTAAAATTCATAACAAAGATAACAACATGCTCACTTAGGTTAACAACTTGTTTTAATAGTTAAAATAGGTCGTTATCTTATAAAATTTGGTTACAAACTCAATCGGTTCACAATCCTGTCTAAGGCTGAGGGTATTTAAGTTGACGATTTACGTAACACATAGACATCGTAGGTTGAAATCCAAATATGAACGTCATACTTGGATAATAATCACATAGACTTAGGTTGTTTAAAATTAGCCGTAATAAACCTAAGTTAAACAATACTCAAACATTTAGAACACTTCAATGGAAGATTAACAATATATTCAATATATCGTTTTTAGCTCTCATATCCTCAAGAGTTCACATCGTGAGATCCATGCTCGACTTCATGTCGATTTTTCCTCGATTGTTCCATTTGGAAAGTGTTTGCATGGGTCAATAACAAGGTGAATGAGGGAAGTAGTTTAAAGTAACTGGGTGAAGGAAATGTGTCAACATATCCTATGGTCTCTTCCATTAGTTTGAACCGTGAAATTCCTATGTTGTGCCTACTGTTGTTTTTAGGCAGCACTAGCTAGTCATTAACCGCGACAATCCCTTTGAAAGATGTAACATAGGATTCAGAACAACCCAAGCTTCAGAAATGAATAGGGTCTTATTGTTCTGACTTGCACATTGTCTTCCTACTGTTCTATAAGATCTGAAAATGGCGAGTCACACTTATAGAATGTTAGTAAGTTCATGACCGAAAACGGTAGCTAAATGACTGTCAGAATATGAGTTATTCTGAAGATAGTATTTAGTCAGGAATGTCTTACTTTAGTGAAGGAGTATTTGACTGCCTTAGGTAGCATTTATTCTAACTCATTGTAGTATCATTACAAATAAATAAAGAAATATGGGTACTTTATTAATTTTTTGCTAAAATTGGATTAAGATGCACAAGATTAATAGAATTTGTTTAAATTTTTCAGCAATTAAAACTCAATAATACAACTTCTTGCTTCTCACAAATTTAAAGGAGAGGGTTATTCCAACTGGAAGTCAAATTTAAACACATATTAATAGTTGATGATCTGAGGTATATGTTAACAGAGGAATGTCTTCCTATTCCCAGTTCGGCTGCAAACCGAAGCGTTCGAGATGCTTATGATAGGTGGGTAAGGGAAAATAAAAAGGCAAGGACCTATATCTTAGCAAGCATATTTGATGTACTCAACAAGAAACATGAAGCCACGAGGCTATAAAGTATGTTTATAACTTGCGCATGGAACCGATAGCTTGTAGAAATACAAGCTATTGTAGCCTTTTACTCAAAATTGTGAAGGCTAACAAGCAGAATATGCGTTGATAATACTAAGAATTCATGTGAAAAGTGAGCTTGCGTCAATCAGCACAAAAAATCCTCACTAACCCTATACCATGCGTTATTCCGTGTCAAAGTGTCCATTTTTACAGATATTACAAGAATTGATCGCATGCATTGGTCCCAGACCGCCGCAAGGTTGACCGCATGAGTTGATTGTCATAAAGATTAGTTCGCCGTATGGAATGTTGCGTCCACAGAGTGATAATCGTGATAGAAGACTTCTCGCAAGGTAGATGGAATGCGTTGACACCTCTGGAGAAATAAGCTCGAATGCATACTTTGGGAGTATCAACAAGATAAGGTGATGTTGACATTGCCCATACTGCGACAAAGGTAGCAGTGAGTCAGAATGCAATCATCAATGCTGTCGGCACTTGAGCTCTATAAAAAGCACCTTGGAGCTTCACTTCAAAACATCCGAGCTTTTGCCATGAGGCAGATCCTTGTGATCACAGATGAGAGCATGAGCAGACACTCTTTGAGGATTCTCCACCTTCACAGACCCTTCCAAGTTACGACCAGAGCTATGCCGAAGATAGAGCTTAAGAGCGACTTCTCCACCATCCATCTATGGCACCACCAGTAGCCTTGACGCATTTCCGATGAAAAGCAAGAGACTTTTTGCATCTAGCCTTCCATTTCTCCTCTTATCTCTATATTGTATTACATTTTGGCTTAATACATAAATACATTTTGTAATCAACGTATCTATTAATTCCTTCAGCTTCATCTTCTTCATCTTTTTCTCCTTTATCATCGTTTACATTCATCGTTTAGTTATCAAAGGTAGTCGCATACTCAATCGTGCAGCCTAAAAATAGGACGCATGTAGCAATCCATCGAGAGGTGTGTGTTACAGGAGTATAGTGAGTTAATCTTCTTCGCTTGGTGTGAAGCGATAGCAACGCTTGTCTATGAGCCGTCACAATGCTTGTTTATGAGCTGATTAGCCACAACTAACCACATGAGAGGGTGAGTAGTGGAACACACTAAAGAAAAGTATGCATTGTTCCTAGATATAGACACGATCTTATGCTTGACGCAACCATGCATTATAGAGATATAGGCATGCGGCTGGCCACCGAGAGGTGTGCGATGTAGTGTGGTGAGCTGGAATTACTCGAGCGACCTAACATAATGAATATTATTATGCGTTAACAACTGTTGCATCTCTACCAATTCTCATAGTTAAACTTCCATTGCTCAATCTATTTAGTTAGGAGTAGGAGTAGCGCATAGTCCTTTAACTTTCGTCTTTTTACTTTTGTTCATCGCCTCAAACACATTACTTCACAAAACATTATTGAGTTACAAGTCCTTGTGTTCGACCTTAGATCACCCTGAGAAACTTGCGTTGTTGTTATACTTGGTGAGAAAGTGAGAAAACTTATGACAGGAATGCATGGTCATCGCATACATGCTTAAACGCATATTGTATATTTTCTAGTCCAACGCATGACCATCAACGCATGGAGATCAACACATAACATAAGATGCATATTTATTTTCCTCTCTTTTTCCAAACAACTGGAACCAATGTTAGGGAACCCGTCCTAGACATGATGGTTCATTTTAATGTTGTAGAAGCTCATGGGGCTACCATGGACAAAACTAGTCAAGTTAGTATGATATTAGAGTCTTTTTCGAAGAGCTACCTAACCTTTCGTACTAATGTCGTAATGAATAAAATTAATTAAAATCTGACTACTTTATTAAACAAACTACAGACTTATCAGTCAATGATGAAATTAAAAGAAAGTGAAGCAAATGTTGTTTCATGAAAAAATAAACTTCTGAATGGTTCATGTTCGGGAACAAAACCTTTTGACAAAAAGAAGTTTGTCCCTTCATCATCTAAAGATAAAAGTGTACAGATGAAGAAAAGGGGAAAAAAGAATAAATAACCTACTACAAAGAAAAAAAAAGCCCCCAAAAGAAAATGTTTCCATTGTGAAAAAGACGGTCATTAGAAACGAAATTGCCCAAAGTATTTGGTTGAGAAAAAAGCGGAAAAGGAAAATCAAGGTAAATTAGATTTACTTTTAATTGAAACATGTTTAGTGGAAAATTCTCACTTGACCTGGATATTAGATTCAGGAGCCACTAACCATGTTTGCACTTTTATACAGGAATCTAGTTCTTGGAATCACTCTCAAAGTACAAAATGACTTTCAAGGAGGGAATAGGAGAAGTCATTTCAGCTGAAGCAGTGGGAGATGTCAAGTTGATTTTAGAATGTTTTATCTTGTTAAAAAATTGATATTATGTAACAAAGATGAAAAGAAACTTGATTTCCATATCATGTCTACTGGAAAATATGTATAAAGTATCTTTTGAAGTTAATGAAGTGTTCGTTTTTTAAAGAGGTGTTCATATTTGTTCTGCTAGACTTGAAAATAACTTATATGTATTAAAACTAATTGAAGCAAAAGTCTTTTTAAATATAGATATGTTTAAAACGACAGAAGCTCAAAATAAAAAACAGGAAATTTCTCCTAACGCCTATCTTTGGCATCTCAGACTTGGTTACATAAATCTCAACAGGATTGAGAGATTAGTTAAAAACGGTCATCTAAATCAGTTAGAAGACGGTTCTTTACCTCCTTGTGAGTCATATCTTGAAGGAAAAATGACTAAAAGATCTTTTTCTGGAAAAGGTCTTCATGCCAAAGAACCCCTTGAACTTATACATTCAGACCTTTGTGGTCCGATGAATGTAAGAGCACGAGGTGGATATGAATATTTTGTCAGTTTCATTGATGACTATTCTAGATATGGATATATTCACTTAATGAGTCACAAGTCTGAAACTCTTGAAAAGTTCAGGGAATTCAAGACCGAAACAGAGAACTTATTAAGTAAAATAATTAAAACACTTCGATCAGATCAAGGTGGTGAGTATATGGATTTATAATTCCAGAACTATTTGATAGATCATGGAATTCAATCCCAACTCATAGGATCTGGAACACCACAACAAAACGGTGTTGCAGAAAGGAGAAACTGAACACTGTTAGGCATGATTCGATCAATGATGAGTTTTGGTCAGTTACCTCAATCCTTTTGGGGGTATGCAGTATGGACTGCAGTGTATATTCTGAACATGGTTCCCTCTGAAAGAATACATAAGCATGCAAAAGAAGCAAACAGAATAAATAAGCACTCTAATTACATTTAATTGGAGTTCTAAAGCATGCAAATACAAGTGGGTTTCATGCTACATACCTTTCTTGATGAATTCTTCAATTCCAAGTTGCTCTTCACTCCAATTAAGCTACAAAATAAACATTGAACCACCAAGAGATCTTCTCTACTATTCTGAGTCTTGAATTTGAGTGGTGGAACTCAGATTTGAGAGAGTTTGGTGTAGGAATTTTGTGGGTTTTTATAGAAAGATGTTTTTCCAAAAAAAAAAAAAAAAAAAAAAAAAAAAAATCCAGCCCAAGAACACTTCTTAGTCCCTTCAATTCAACAAAGTGAGAGAGTTTTATTCTTCTTTAACATGCAGGCACTCTCTAACAACTACATTGCCAGCACCTACTTAGGATTCAAAGTGGAATTTGTGTGTTAATGTATGAGAAACACATCATGCTTGGGGGTTTTGTGGGAAAAACCCACTTTCTCATTATTCCATTTTTTTTTTATATTTTAATTTAAAATTCAAATTTTAATTAATTTCCAAAATTAACTAAAATTTAATTTAATTAATTCATAATTAATTAAATTTAAAATATCAAATCTCAATTTCTCAAATTGAATTGAAATTGAAAAATTAATTAAACATATTTAATTAATTAAGTAATAATTTTATATCAAATATTAAACTAATCACACACCTAATTTTAAACATGAATCATATTCATGTAATTAATATTTAAATAAGTATTTAAATATTAATAACTCTCCAATTTCATTTAATTTCAACAAATTAAACATTAATTATATCGAATATAATTAAGCAAACCCTAATTTGATTTTGAACTAATTCACACTCAAAAAACCTAATTTCAATTTGAACATTTTCAAATGGAAATTCAACTTGAACAATTCAAATTGATATCGTTCCAAATTCACTCAATTTAATAATTCAAGGTGTTCATGTTTTACGAGTTAGTAGAGGGACCTTATGGACCTACAGATCATGAGGTCCAACGATTAAAATTAATTGGCTAAACTCTTTAGACCAAATTAATCAGTATTCGTTAACTATCGAGTCACATCACTATAATTTGATAGTTGCACTCTCCTCACTGTAGATATATTTGTGTCCACACGATATAACCATAACTAGTAAGTCGACCATTCACAGGTTGTTTGTAATACCGACTAGGTCAATGTGTCGTTTTACCCTCGATATTATATCTTGTTCCTTAAGTTCCAACTAATCCTCTAATGAATAATTGGTTTATGATCAAATCACTAAATCGGATCCCTCTCGAGTCAGTGAGAGGGTGGGGCCCCATGTTCAAGACATGGGTTCAGTACTTAAGAGAATAACCTTTCTTCTATCCCTAAATTGGGTAGACGTGAATTTCATCTTGTACCTTATGTCCCCAGTAATCTACCCGGTCTTACCCCTGAAATGGGAGGTTTATTGAGCCGATGCTATTGAGCCAATTCTCACCTATACAAATCTAAGGATAATCTCGAATAAACAGGAGTGCATAGTTAGCTCGAGATTAAGATCGAGTTACCTAGGTCATCTAAGTGAAATAGTTAGTCTTAAACAGTAAACAACGTTAAAAGGTAAGAGTGACTTATTTCTTGGTTTGATCTTATGCAACCTCATTACATAGGACCCCCTACTCCTTATGTCAATACATGAACGAATTGGATCACATCGTTTGTAGTATCTTTACAACAATTTGTAATAACTACAGAGTAGGCTGCATCCAATAGTCTTACCAAAATAAGGTACCCAACCTTAATCATGTACTATAGACCGTTTTGGCTATTTACTCGAACTTGATCCATTTTTATGTCTCTACATAAAGTTCAGTATTCATGTAATAGAAATGAATCTTAGTTTATTAGATTTAGACTTTATGGATGCAATTTATAAAATCAATAATAAGTTTATTTAGTACATAATATGTTTAATTTTTTTATAAACTACGAGTTTTAGGACATAAAACCCAACACCCTAAAAAAGTGTTTCTAAAACACCATATGAGTTGTGGAAAGGACGTAAAGGTAGTTTACATTACATCCGAGTCTGGGGATGTCTGGCACACGTGTTGGTACAAAACCCTAAGAAGCTGGAATATTGTTCAAAATTTCGCCTCTTTGTTGGATACCCTAAAGAAACAAAAGGTGGATTGTTCTATGATCCCCAAGAAGATAAAATATTTATTTCGAAAAATGCTACATTCTTGGAAGGAGATCATATTAAAAATCCTTAACCTCGTAGTAAACTAATATTAAAAGGAATGACCAAAGATATTACAGACAAATCAACAAAAGTTGTTGATCGAGCTGATCCATCAATAACAATTGTTGCCCTATCACATTCTTCTCAAGAGTTGAGAATGCCTCGACGTAGTGGGAGGGTTATTAATCAACCTGAACGCTACATGGATTTAACATAAATCATACAAGATGATGGTCTACAGGATCTATTAACCTTTAAATAGGCAATAGAAGATGTTGATAGAGAATAATGGATAAAAGCCATGAATGTAGAAATAGAGTCAATGTACTTCAATTCTGTCTAGAGGTTGTAAATGGATCTACAAGAGGAAAAGAGACCAAACTGGCAAGGTGCAAACCTATAAAGTCAAACTCTTGGCAAAAGGTTTTACCCAAAGGGAGGGGGTTGACTATGAAAAAATATTCTCTCCCATTGCCATGATAAAATCAATAAAAACACTCTTATCCATTGCCGTATATTATGACTATGAAATATAGCAAATGGATGTCAAGACAACTTTCTTCAATGATCATCTTGATGAAAGTATTTTTATGTCTCAATCAGAAGGGTTCATTGAACAGGGTCAAGAACGAAAGGTTTATAAGCTTAAGAAATCCATTTATGGATTGAAGCAAGCTTCTAGATCCTGGAATATAAGATTTGACACTACGATCAAATCTTATGACTTTGAATAGAATGTTGACGAATCTTATGTATACAAGAAAATAGTCAACAAAACTATAGCATTCTTGGTACTTTATATTGATGATATCTTGCTCATTGGGAATGAGACAAGTTTCCTCGCTGACGTAAAGAGATGGTTAGCATCACAGTTCCAAATGAAAGATTTGAAAAATGCTTGGTATGTTCTTGGGATTCAAATTTTTAGAAACCAAAAGAACAAAACCCTAGCACTATCTCAGGCATCTTATATTGAAAAAATGTTGTCAAGATATAATATGAAAAAATCCAAAAAGGGTATGTTACCTTTTAGACATGGAATTCGTTTGTCGAAGGAAGAGTGTTCTAAGACACCTCAAGAAATTGAGGAGATGGAAAGAATTCCATATGCATCAGCACTTGGGAGTCTGATGTATGCTATGTTGTGTATACGTCCTGACATATGCTTTGTAGTTGGAATTGCCAGCAGGTTCCAACCTAACCCAAGACACAATCATTAGACAGCTGTAAAAAACATCCTCAAGTATCTCAGGAGAACGAGGAACTATACGTTTGTGTATGGACATAAGGATTTAATCCTTACAGGATACACTGATTCTGATTTTCAAACTGACATAGATTCTAGGAAGTATTCTTCAGGATCAGTTTTCACTCTTAATGAAGGAGCTATAGTATGGAGAAGAATTAAACAAAGTGGTATAGCTGATTCAACGATGGAAGCAAAATACGTAGTTGCATGCGAAGCGGCTAAAGAAGTAGTGTGGCTGCGCAAGTTTTTGATGGATTTGGAACTAGTTCCAAATATGCACCTGCCCATTACTTTGTATTGTGACAACTACGATGCAGTTGCTAATTCCAAGGAATCAAGGAGTCACAAACGTGAAAAACACATAGAATGAAAGTACCATCTCATCAGAGAGATCGTACACCGAGGAGACGTAATAGTCACGCTAACCTTAGAAGACAACCTTGCTGATCCTTTTACGAAGGCCCTCTCGACTAAAGTGGTCGAGGACCACCTGGTTGGACTAGGAATACGAGCATCATAATTTAGGGTAAGTGGGAAAATGTCAAAAGGGTATTTTAGATGCCCTAGTTTATTGTATTTTCTCTCTTTATTTCACAACATTGTAAACATTATATGTTTGTCTCACTGCAGTATTAGTCCAAGGGGGAGATTTTTGGGAATGTCCTAAACTCGCGGTTCATAAATGTTGTTAACATATTATATTTATCAATAAAAATATTGTTGAGTATTTTATTCAATAAATTATTATTGATATTGCATTCTTTTATGAAAATCCAATAAACAAATCCATGGCTATAACATGAATACTTTAACTTTATGTGGCGACATAAAAGAGGATCAAGTTTTAGTATGTAGCTAAAATTGGTCTATAAGTATATGGATGAGATTGGGTGCCTCATCCTGGTGACACTATCAGATGTGGCCCATTTTGTATACTGATACAAATGATGTGATTCAAAAATCATTCATGTGAAGACATGTGAGTGAAGGCATCCTGTGCAATGAGTTTGCATAAGACCGGACCTCGAAATAGTCACTTTTCTTTATAACAACCGTTTACTGTTAAAACTGACTATTTCAAACTCAATGACCTAGGGTAACTTGATTTTAATCTGGAGCTAACTAAGAACTCCAGTTTATTTGGGATTATCCTTTGATCTACGTAGGTGAGAGTAGTCCAATAACACTGCTCAATAAGTCTCCCATTTTGATGAATAGACCAAGTAGATAGTTAGGGACATAGCTGTGCAATATGGAATTCACTTTTATCCAACTTAGGATTAGTAGATAGGTTGTTCTCTTAAG
>NW_028325907.1:0-33418 GCF_027475165.1 Benincasa hispida | reverse complement strand
TTTCCTCTTCCCTTTACCAATTCCATCAAAGTCCACCTTTTAGATTCTCACTCCGAGAATACCAAGGGCTTTGAGTGGTGGTGTCGTCCCCGATTGTTGTTTGTTCGTGCGCTTCCATTCATGTTGACGATCGTGTTGCTGTTAGGCGACTGATTGTTAGGCGATAAGAAGCTTAAAGGAGTCTGCTTCCGCTAGACTGAGTTCGATTGAAGATTGTCTTCAACTGGTACGTTTACTCAGTCTTTTGTATTTTATTTTTTAAAGCATGCCTATAATTAGTGTTACAATGCATATCTGTTTGATAAAATGTGTGTGTGGTAATTCAGTCATAATGAAATCAGAAATATCCGAACTCGCTCGTGGATACTCTTGTTCAAGAGTTTCTTCAGTGTGGACTTGGTTAGAGGAAGAGACCGGAGGAATAATAATCATGTAAACGAATGAGCAAGTGGGAGATAGATGACAAGAGTCTATCGTATAGACTAATGCTCAATCTTTAGAAGAAGGCAAGTTATCGTATAGCAAAAGCCCGCGATCGTTTAGCTACGACTAGCTGAGTGAACTATTGTGTAGTGTCACTCCACGATCATTTAGTCTCTCTTTCAGCTATCATTTAGTGAAAACAAATCTCACTTGACAGCAGACCGTGAGTGATTTCTGAGAATGGAAACTCTCTCAAATCTTCTAAAATTAGGAAAATATTTTTTCTTTTATCTCACGGTTACCATGAAACCACCAATAACCTCCCACTCAATTAGTTATTAGAGAAAAATATATAATTATCCAATAATTAATATTGTTATAGATATATATGATAACCAACTTACCATATTATATTTATAACCTATAGTTTTAATATTTCATCTCATGAAACATATAAACCGTAGTTCTTTTTCTTTTTCATGGTACTTAATGTAAATCTCATTTACATTAATCCTCTTGTCAATTTGAACATTTCAAATGAACATCAAGAACTGATTCTCAACTTGAATACGTTGAGCTACCAAGGGACCTTATGGATTTGTAGCTTGAACCTCCAACGATACGTGAATAACTGAATAAACTCTATAGTCACGGGATCCACCATCCGTTAACTATCGGGCATTCTATTAAAGACCGAGAGCTGCACTCTTCTTATTACAGATATATTTTGTGTCCATATCAACCAAACAATAGTGCGATAACCCTTCACAGATCACTCGTAAGTACAACTAAGCCAATAACCGTTATGCCCCAGTAGTTACATCTAACTCTTTAAGTACCACTGATTCCTTTAATGAACATAAATCATAGTCCTACTATGACTGAGTCCTCTCTTCCAAAGAGAAGTTGTGGTCACTATGTTCAAGACCTGAAATTAGCCCTTAAGGGAGCAATCTATCTACTTACCCCTACTTCGGGGAAGAAGTGAATTCCATCTTGTGTAACTGAGTTCCCAGCTCCCAAATCAGACAAGTCTCCAAAAGGGTAGGCATGTTGAGTTGCAATCTAGTCACTCTCACCCATACTAATCAAAAGACCGCCCTCAAAGGCATGAGTTCCCAAAACACTCAGGATTAAGGTCATGTCACCTATGGTCATCTAGGTGAGATGTAAGTCTCAACTATCAACGGTGTTATATAAAGAGACGAATCATCTCGTGGACTCGTCTTATATAAACTCTTTGTATAGGACACCCCCGCTCGCATGTCTCCACATGAATGGTCAATATCTACCATCTGTAGTAGTTCACAACACTTGTAAACCTCTACAAAGCGTGTCGTATCCGTAATATCACCAGGATCAGGTATCTCTCCTTAATTTTTATACTACAGACCTTTTTAGATTATCACTTAAGGCGTGATCCACTTGTATATCTCATATACATGCTTAAGTTTACATACAATAACCATTGAGCTTTGTTTATTGGATATGAGTAAATGCCAAATAAAATAACTCTTATTTTATTCACAACAATGGGAATAGTTTCCAAACTACAGTACTATTTGCTACAATTTTTACTATTTTACATGTAAGAGTGTAATAACATGCAGCGGAAGTAACAAGGATCCATAAGCATTCAAATTCACTAATTTTGGCAGAAATGAAAGCATCTCATCTAAATAAGAGGGTTTTGGATCATATCTTTATAGAACTCTTCAAGATCTTGATCAATCAGCAGCAGTCTTCTCCAAAGATCGTCGTGAACCACCCCAAGATCTTTCCCACTATCCTCTTGGAGCTTTAGACTGAGTTGTGGGACTCGAGAACAACTTGAAGCAATGTAAAACGCAAGGAGAAACTCATAACACTCAGTTTTGAAAAACTCTTCTTCAGCTGAGATTTTCTCTCAAAATTTCTATAGAATGCATGCCTCTAAATCACTTCATTCTCATGTATTTATTGCAAATGAACATGCAAAGAAGAAAATGTGCATCGCTTGCAGCTCATGCTTGGAGTAAATGAAGAAGAGGGAGTGGTTTTTGTGTGAATATGAAGAAGATGATAATGGAAAACTATGAAAAACCATTTTGTGCATGTTTTCCAATTTTCCAATTTTATCTTAAAATCAAAATTGTGATTTTAAAACTGAAAAATTAATTTTCTAAAAATTAATTTTATAAATTAATTTAATATCAAATATTAAATTATTTTTTGCACAAAATCATCTTCGTATATTTAAATCATATTTAAATATATGTTCTCCTATTTCATTTAATTTTAATTTGAACGTTTCAAATTAATTTCTCAAGCTACTCTAAAGCTTAACCATTTACGAGCTAGTAAGGGGACCTCGCGGACCTACAGATCATGGGTTCCAACGATTCGAGATTAATCGACTAAACTCATTAAACCGATCTAACCCCATTCGTTAACTAATTGGATACTCCACTATAGCCCATAGTTGAACTCCCCTCACTATAGATATATTATGTCCACTTTATAACCATAATCAATAAGTCGATCCTTCACAGGTTGTTCATAATCACAGCTGGGTCAAAATAATCGTTTTACCCCTGTGAATACATCTTGTTCCTTAAGTTCCCATTGACCCTCTAATAAACAATTCTGATTCATAATCCCTATGAATCAATTCCTTTCTTTATCATGAAAAAGCGGGCCCCAATTGTTCAAATCTTGGAATTAGTACTTAAGAGAACAACCCATCTGCTAACCCTAAATCGGGTACAAGTGAATTCCATCTTGCAAGGCTATGTCCCCAACTATTCATCCGGTCTTATCCCAAAATGAGAGGCTGTGATGTTGGACTACTCTCACTGTTTGCAGATCAAAGGATAATCCTGAAAAAAAAAAAGGAGTTCATAGTTAGCTCATGATTAAGATCGAGTTAACCTAGGTTATTTGATAAATGAAATAGTCAATTTTAAAAGTAAACAGTCGTTATAAAGAAAAGTGATTATTTTCGTGGTCCAGTCTATATGCAAACTCATTACATAGGACACCCCCACTCACATGTCTCAATATGAACGATCTGTGGATCACATCGTTTGTAGCACTTTACAACTTCTTGTAACAACTGCAGAGTGAGTCGCATCCAATAGCGTTACCAGGATGAGATACCCAATTTCATCCACATACTTATTAGACCATTTAAGCTATATATGGTTAACTTTATCCTGTTTATGTCACTACATAAAATTACAGTATTCAGACTATAGCCAATGATATGTTTATTGGATTTTCATAATAAGATGCAAAATCAACAAGTCATTATTTTTTATAAATAGAATGGAGTTCTAGGACATTCCCGACATTATATTCATCATTTTTTTTATTATTTGCTATAGTGTTTATTATTTTATTTTCAAACTAAAATAATTTTATAACACAAATTAAAACAATCTACACCTCAAATAAAAATTGTTATAACCCAATTATAATAATCTAAGACTATAATAACAAACTTTTTACCTCAAATGCCCCCTTTCGTAAAGAATAAAAAAACGAAGAACGTAGAAGAGTAAAAACTGTAGCAAATAGTAAATAATATAGCAAATTGGGGTTTTAAAATAATGTTGACTGTAACTAATTGGGGATTGCAAAATAGTGTGTATTGTAGCAAGATGTGATTATTATAGTCTTAGCATAGTCATTACCTCAAACGCCCCCTTATAATCTAATTAAGCCACAATGAAAAATTCATTAAGTAATTGGAACAATTTACATCAATTTTCATAATTTTTCTCAAAATTTCTATCGATATCGATATTTCCATAAAATTGAGACTTCAATATTTATGAGAAAATCCATGTTTCAAAACTGGGATGAAACACGCCTATTCATTGTATTTTAATTTTGCCAAAAAAAAAAAATAAAGATAAAGATAAAGAATAAAGCCACCAAGTGAAGGCGAAGTCGAATTAAAAAAGAGGGCATTTCTTGGTTGAGGAAGAAAGAAAAGGAAAGCGCGTGGGTATGGCCCAATGAGGTGATGCTGACGTGGTAAAAGTGGGCGTTTGTAACGTCAGTCGAGTGACGTGGTTTGGTATATGGCGTCTTACATTAACGAAAAGAAAGAGAAGTTAAAAGTCGGTGTCAGTCGTTTTCTTTTGTGGGCCCCACCCCTCCTTTTACTTTTCTTTAAAAGTCTCTACTTTTCAATCACGTGACCGAATTTAAATTTTTTTAACATTTTTAAAAAACCCAACCTAATCCGTTTGATTGGGTTATCGTGTTTTTTGACACCCCCTACCAGAAAGGATCGTTGCCTTCTCTTTGCTATTTATATTCTCATTTATCTACCCTATTATTCTTTTCCCCTTCTCTCTCTAAAAAAGGTTAAATTACTCAAATAAATTAAAAAATCAACTTTTTTTTTTGTTAATAATTAATGGGAGTAATCGAATTTTTATCACATCGAAATTGATAGACAAAATACTATGATAATTAAATCAGGTTCATTTTAACTAGGAATTACATGGATTAGGTTAGATTTATTTGGGATTTTTTGGACCACTAAAAAATGCGGATTGGTTGGGTTGGGTACATGAATAACTGTCCTTCAATCAGCCCTTTCTATTTCGTTTTGGATTAGTCGAATTATTTTTTTTTCTTTTTCTTTTTTTAATTACCTTTATTTTTTATAATTCAAATATTTAAATTTGTGCACTTCACGTATTAATAACTAAATTTCGATTAAACTCAAATGTAAATAACTAATCCCAAGATATCCATTACAAACTTCAAACAAATATCATCAAAATATGTATGAGTTATAATATATATAAATTATAAAACATACATATTTAATAATATTAGAAATTCGAGTTGGATTGGGTCCAACTCTAATGGTAAAAATTTGTAACCCTAATCCAACCCAATCCCGTAAAAGTCATTAAAAAATCCAATCCAATCCAATCCGAAATTAAAACTAACCCAACCCAATCTGAAATTTGGTTGAGTTGTCCGAGTTATTCGGGTTCTCGAGTCATTTTGAACAACCATAATTTTGCCTATAAACAATTCAATACCAATTGAAGTGTTCGTCGTGATTTTAAAAGTAGAATTTACAGTGATTTATGATTAATCCATAATCAAAATTGATGAATCTTAATGGACTTATTAATTTATGTTATCTGTCATATGGTCTCAATCAGAACAGTAATTGATTGGCTTTTAATTATATTATTTAAATATTTTGGCAATACGTTTATTTGATTATGATTGATGAAGCGGTTTATTTTGTACTTGTCTGATATCATTGTTTTATTAAACAATTAATTTATCGTTACAGTTTATGGTCCGTTTTTGGTAACGGTATCTATAATCGAAACTGCAGTTGTTGGCAAAGTTCATGATTTTTCTAGTGTAATATTAATAGTAGTTATAACAGCAATGATATCTAAGGGCAAAAACTGAAAAATAGTTTGAAAATAATTGAAAAAAAACTAGTGGGTCCTCGTAATTTTTCAAATACAATCACCACAGCTAGGGGTGGCCATTCAAAATCGTAAAAACTGAATCGTTTCTAAAAATGGAAGCGAAACTCAGTCAAACCGAAAAAATTGTGTTCGATCCGTTTGAAGAAATTTTGAACAGCCTTAATTTCAGTTCGGTTCGTTTTCAATTTCGAAAGTTGAAAACATCAAATTTGAAACCGAACCGAATCATTTTTAACTTATATATATATATATATATATATATATATATAAATAAAATCGAATTCATAACCAAATTGTTTTTAATTTAAAAAACAAGACCGAATTTAAAACTGAACCAAACCGCATATATGTGGTTCGGTTCGATTTGATTTGAACTAATAAATCGATTCAGTTCAATTTCACATATTAGAAATTTGGTTCGGTTCGGTTTGACCACCAAATCGAACCATTTTCACCCTTAACCACAGCTACAAATCGGATTATGTTTGTTGGTTATGTATTTGTTTGTGGGTCTCGTGTTTCATTATGACTATAAAACACGAGTAAACAACAAACTGGAGCCCACTTTTCAGATTATCATTGATAGAATATGTTTGCATAGAAATAAACATGATCTTTGTCTTTATTGTTCGAAAAAACCTTACAAATAATCCATATGTCAGCTTCATAGATACTTCTTATCGTAGGGATTATTTATGAAGTTTCTATGAAACCATATAAACTAAATTTATAACTTTCTTCATATCATAGTGATCAAATTTGCAATTTAATAAAAAAAAAACCTTTATACTTTAATATTTGAACATTGAACTTTTCAAATGTTTCAATATTATCTTTCAAATTTTATAAACGTTTAAAAATTATTTTTAGAGTAGGTTTGAACAAGGGTCTACATCGGCTGGTCAATGTTGGTTTTGGGAGAAAGCCAACATCGAAAACCGATCGATGAGTTTTTATAAAATGGAAATCTACTTCATTTTAGTGTATGTGGTGGTTGGTTTGGTCAGTCGATTTTGTCGCTTTGATCCCCTTATATATCTATAGTGTTATTTAACGATTTTTAATGTGTTTTTAATACATTTTCAAGTATTTAATTTAAGAAAAATAAGTGATTCGGAAAGAAATTAAAGTGACAACCATTCAAAATATAATTTAAATATATTTTAATCAATTTTTATAAAAAATATTCGAATATAAATTAATTGAAATCGATGGTGGTCTCCCAATACATACACTTAAATTTAAAGATTCCAACAAAAAGTAGGCATCTTTGAGTCGAGACACATGGAAAGAAATATAAAGAGTCGTTGAGGTTTAATAAGTCAATTTAAAAATATTTTCAAAAGGTAGGGGACAAAAGGTTTAAAACATCAGCATGATCCGTACGAGGTTTTAGTTTAAAATATTTTTGTTTATAATTTATGCCGTGTGACTCATGGAAAAGAACCTCTACATACCTTTTTTTCCCTTTTATTTCCTTAAAAAAATACTATTGGTCCTAAAACTTTTCATAAAATTAATAATTTAGTTTCTTTTTTAGCCAAATAAATAATTTAGTTTTTAAACATCTTTTTAGCAAATGGTTTTTAAATGTCAGTGAAATTAAGATGATTCATTAGTTAGAACACGAAGGTTCTATAGATAGTTCCGATAATTCATAAATGTCTAAATTATATTAGGTTAAATATCTATCATTGATCTTTATTTCTAGACCATCTTCAATATAATCATAGTCTTATAAACTTAACTTTATTCACGATATATTATTGAAAAATTTCGATCTTATGGTCGTTTTTTTCTTTTCTCTTTGGATTAAAAATTTGTCAATCCAAAGCCTAAGCATCGTTTATTGTTGATATTTTAATAACCTGTAGACTTTGTTGATCGATGGTTAAGTTGAGAATAATTAAATATGCAATCATAGGTAACGTTTTTGTTTTTTTTTTTTTGTTTTTATTTTAAAAAATGGTGTTCGTTTTCTTACTATTTTATGAATATGATTATGCTTTATTTGAAAAAAAAAACACTTAAATTATTTTTAAAAAATTAAAAATGCCACAACTTTTGACAAAAGGGTGTATTTTTTTTAAAAAAATGACACGATGTCTTGATGAAAGGATACATCTTTTCTCGAAAGGTACAACCTCATACCAAAAGATGTAACTGTATGAATATTCACAAATAGTCTATAAAAATATAGAGGATTATTCCTAAAAAACTCAATTTGTTTTATATATAATTATTCACATTGTAGTGTCCATCAAGTCTCACAGTCGAAGTATTCACGGATTATTAATTTTCTTATCTTAAGAGAAAATTTTTTATGACACTGAGCACTCTAGATGGAACAAATTTTCATAAAGAAATATTGTAAATTTGTTGGATCAGATTAATTGTTTTGGTTGTTTCCTTATTCCCTGAACTTTTCTTTTACAAAAATAAAATTATTTTTTTTATATTTTGTCAATATATTATTTTTGTTACGTTTCTTCCTTTTGTTATGGGTACATTCAAAACATTGATATTATTTCATCAATATGAGGGTTTAAAATATATATATATAGTTTTATAATTAATTATGTATACCATACGAAAAATATTGCAAAAAAGTTTGATTTATTTTTTCTAACAAAAAATGTAAAGATAAAAAAAGTCATCAAAATTATTTTAATATTTTTTAAAAACAAAAAGCAAAAACATAGTAATCGAACATATTTTTTGTTTTCAATTTTTAGAAAATAAAAAAAAAATAATTATCAAGCATGTTTTTTTTTTTTTTTTAGAAACAGAAAACCCATAAAAGTTACTAAATATGTATGATTTTTTGTTCTTATAAACTAAAAACTAAAAACAGATTCTTAAAAATTAAAATTAAAAATAAAAAACCAAAATAGTTATCATCGAGCCCTATAAACAATTTGTTTTATATATATATATATATAAATTAGGTTAAAGATTTCAATATTTAAATTAAAAAATGATTGGTAAAAAATGGTCATTAATTAACAATGATTTATAATATGGAAGCTTCTAAGCAAAGAGGATAGGAATGGGAATCTTTTGACTTGTTTGTTGCTTAGTTCATAGGCACGTGATAAGGTATCTGATTATCACTAATAATAATCTTTTTTTTCTTTGCCAATCTTTTTTATTTATCTTTATCAGATTCTTTGTTCATTATGTTTTTTCCTTTTCCCTCAAATATTCTTTCCACTTGGTAAAAAAAGTAATCTTAATATCTTTCTCCTCCTCTTCCTCTTCAAGCTTTTATTAAACTCCCTCTTTTTAAAAGAAGAAAAAGAATTTCATTACGGAAAAAAAAATCAACTCTAATAAGAAAAATTCTCGTAAAGAATAAAGGATACTCAATTAGGGTAATCAGCTTCACAATTCACTTCGCCCTACTGTAGCAAAAAGAGAAACCTGGGAAATAAAAATTACTACAGCATCTTATGCTGGAGAGTGGACGATACAATTACGAGAACGATTACAAAAATTAAAAGAGACATAGCCAAGATGCTTGGTTAGCATGTGACATCTATCACTTTTTTTGTTTTGGTCATATCTACCACGTTAAATATAAATCAATAATGTTTTTAAATAAAACAAAATAATTTATAGTCGTCACTTTTGAGATTGTATCACAAATTGTATCAATTAATATCATAGTTCTAATCAGTTGATTGACTTTGACTATGAATTAGCATTATGTATTAGAAACATCAATGCATACTTTTCACATGAAATCGTGTGTGTGTGTCAGTAAGGATAGATCGACATAAGTTTTGAAGAACTCAATTTAGATCGTTCACTAAAAATATTAATGCATTGATGTTCAAAGGCAACAATGACACGACACATACATATAAAGACACAGGATTAAGGTCATGTCACCCATACTAATCAAAAGACCGCCCTCAAAGGCATGAGTTCCCAAAACACTCAGGATTAAGGTCATGTCACCTATGGTCATCTAGGTGAGATGTAAGTCTCAACTATCAACGGTGTTATATAAAGAGACGAATCATCTCGTGGACTCGTCTTATATAAACTCTTTGTATAGGACACCCCCGCTCGCATGTCTCCACATGAATGGTCAATATCTACCATCTGTAGTAGTTCACAACACTTGTAAACCTCTACAAAGCGTGTCGTATCCGTAATATCACCAGGATCAGGTATCTCTCCTTAATTTTTATACTACAGACCTTTTTAGATTATCACTTAAGGCGTGATCCACTTGTATATCTCATATACATGCTTAAGTTTACATACAATAACCATTGAGCTTTGTTTATTGGATATGAGTAAATGCCAAATAAAATAACTCTTATTTTATTCACAACAATGGGAATAGTTTCCAAACTACAGTACTATTTGCTACAATTTTTACTATTTTACATGTAAGAGTGTAATAACATGCAGCGGAAGTAACAAGGATCCATAAGCATTCAAATTCACTAATTTTGGCAGAAATGAAAGCATCTCATCTAAATAAGAGGGTTTTGGATCATATCTTTATAGAACTCTTCAAGATCTTGATCAATCAGCAGCAGTCTTCTCCAAAGATCGTCGTGAACCACCCCAAGATCTTTCCCACTATCCTCTTGGAGCTTTAGACTGAGTTGTGGGACTCGAGAACAACTTGAAGCAATGTAAAACGCAAGGAGAAACTCATAACACTCAGTTTTGAAAAACTCTTCTTCAGCTGAGATTTTCTCTCAAAATTTCTATAGAATGCATGCCTCTAAATCACTTCATTCTCATGTATTTATTGCAAATGAACATGCAAAGAAGAAAATGTGCATCGCTTGCAGCTCATGCTTGGAGTAAATGAAGAAGAGGGAGTGGTTTTTGTGTGAATATGAAGAAGATGATAATGGAAAACTATGAAAAACCATTTTGTGCATGTTTTCCAATTTTCCAATTTTATCTTAAAATCAAAATTGTGATTTTAAAACTGAAAAATTAATTTTCTAAAAATTAATTTTATAAATTAATTTAATATCAAATATTAAATTATTTTTTGCACAAAATCATCTTCGTATATTTAAATCATATTTAAATATATGTTCTCCTATTTCATTTAATTTTAATTTGAACGTTTCAAATTAATTTCTCAAGCTACTCTAAAGCTTAACCATTTACGAGCTAGTAAGGGGACCTCGCGGACCTACAGATCATGGGTTCCAACGATTCGAGATTAATCGACTAAACTCATTAAACCGATCTAACCCCATTCGTTAACTAATTGGATACTCCACTATAGCCCATAGTTGAACTCCCCTCACTATAGATATATTATGTCCACTTTATAACCATAATCAATAAGTCGATCCTTCACAGGTTGTTCATAATCACAGCTGGGTCAAAATAATCGTTTTACCCCTGTGAATACATCTTGTTCCTTAAGTTCCCATTGACCCTCTAATAAACAATTCTGATTCATAATCCCTATGAATCAATTCCTTTCTTTATCATGAAAAAGCGGGCCCCAATTGTTCAAATCTTGGAATTAGTACTTAAGAGAACAACCCATCTGCTAACCCTAAATCGGGTACAAGTGAATTCCATCTTGCAAGGCTATGTCCCCAACTATTCATCCGGTCTTATCCCAAAATGAGAGGCTGTGATGTTGGACTACTCTCACTGTTTGCAGATCAAAGGATAATCCTGAAAAAAAAAAGGAGTTCATAGTTAGCTCATGATTAAGATCGAGTTAACCTAGGTTATTTGATAAATGAAATAGTCAATTTTAAAAGTAAACAGTCGTTATAAAGAAAAGTGATTATTTTCGTGGTCCAGTCTATATGCAAACTCATTACATAGGACACCCCCACTCACATGTCTCAATATGAACGATCTGTGGATCACATCGTTTGTAGCACTTTACAACTTCTTGTAACAACTGCAGAGTGAGTCGCATCCAATAGCGTTACCAGGATGAGATACCCAATTTCATCCACATACTTATTAGACCATTTAAGCTATATATGGTTAACTTTATCCTGTTTATGTCACTACATAAAATTACAGTATTCAGACTATAGCCAATGATATGTTTATTGGATTTTCATAATAAGATGCAAAATCAACAAGTCATTATTTTTTATAAATAGAATGGAGTTCTAGGACATTCCCGACATTATATTCATCATTTTTTTTATTATTTGCTATAGTGTTTATTATTTTATTTTCAAACTAAAATAATTTTATAACACAAATTAAAACAATCTACACCTCAAATAAAAATTGTTATAACCCAATTATAATAATCTAAGACTATAATAACAAACTTTTTACCTCAAATGCCCCCTTTCGTAAAGAATAAAAAAACGAAGAACGTAGAAGAGTAAAAACTGTAGCAAATAGTAAATAATATAGCAAATTGGGGTTTTAAAATAATGTTGACTGTAACTAATTGGGGATTGCAAAATAGTGTGTATTGTAGCAAGATGTGATTATTATAGTCTTAGCATAGTCATTACCTCAAACGCCCCCTTATAATCTAATTAAGCCACAATGAAAAATTCATTAAGTAATTGGAACAATTTACATCAATTTTCATAATTTTTCTCAAAATTTCTATCGATATCGATATTTCCATAAAATTGAGACTTCAATATTTATGAGAAAATCCATGTTTCAAAACTGGGATGAAACACGCCTATTCATTGTATTTTAATTTTGCCAAAAAAAAAATAAAGATAAAGATAAAGGAATAAAGCACCAAGTGAAGGCGAAGTCGAATAAAAGAAGAGGGCATTCTTGGTGAGGAAGAAAGAAAAGGAAAGCGCGTGGGTATGGCCCAATGAGGTGATGCTGACGTGGTAAAAGTGGGCGTTTGTAACGTCAGTCGAGTGACGTGGTTTGGTATATGGCGTCTTACATTAACGAAAAGAAAGAGAAGTTAAAAGTCGGTGTCAGTCGTTTTCTTTTGTGGGCCCCACCCCTCCTTTTACTTTTCTTTCAAAGTCTCCGACACTCTAACTCACCGAATTTAATATTTTTTAACATTTTTAACCCAACCTTAATCCGGTTTGATTGGGTTATCGGGTTTTTTGAACACCCCTACCAGAAAGGATCGGTTGCCTTCTCTTTGCTTTTATTCCTCATTTATCTTCCCTATTATTCTTTTCCCCTTCTCTCTCTAAAAAAGGTTAAATTACTCAAATAAATTTAAAAATAACTCTTTTTTTTGTTAATAATAATGGGAGAATCGAATATTTCACATCGAAATTGATAGTACAAATACTATGATAATTAAATCAGGTTCATTTTAACTAGGAATATACATGGATTAGGTTAGATTTTATTGGGGATTTTTTGGACCAACTAAAAAATGCGGATTGGTTGGGTTGGGTACATGAATAACTGTCTTCAATCCAGCCCTTCTTATTCGGGTTGGATTGTCGAATTATTTTTTTTCTTTTCTTTTTTTAATTACATTTTTTATTAATTTCAAATATTTAAATTTGTGCACTTCACGTATTAATAACTAAAATTTCGTTAAACTCAAATGTTAAATATCTAATCCAAGATATCTATTACAAACTTCAAACAAATATCATCAAAATATGTATGAGTTATAATATTTATAAATTATAATACATATATATTTTAATAATATTAGAAATTCGAGTTGGATTGGGTCAACTCGAATTTTAAAAATTGTAACCCGAATCCAACCCAACCCGTAAAAGTCATTAAAAAATCCAATCCAATCCAATCCGAAATTAAAACTAACCCAACCCAATCTGAAATTTGGTTGAGTTGTCCGAGTTATTCGGGTTCTCGAGTCATTTGAACAACCATAATTTTGCCTATAAACAATTCAATACTTTTGAAGTGTTCGTGTGATTTTAAAAGTTAGAATTTACGTTATGTATGATAATCCATAATCAAAATTGATGTAATCTTAATGGAATTTTATTTATGTATCTGTCATAATAGGTCTCAATCGAAAACGTAATTTGATTGCTTTTAATTATATTTATTTAAATATTTTGCAAACGTTATTTGATTATGATTGAAGCGGTTTATTTTGTACTTGTCTGATATCATTGTTTTATTAACATTAATGTTATCGTTACAGTTTATGGTCAGTTGGTAACGGTATCTATAATAGAAACTGCAGTTGTGGCAAATTCATGATTTTTCTAGTGTAATAGTAATAGTAGTTATAACAGCAATGATATCTAAGGGCAAAAACTGAAAAATAGTTTGAAAATATTTGAAAAAAACTAGTGGGTCTCTCGTATTTTTCAAATACAATCACCACAGCTAGGGGTGGCCATTCAAATCGTAAAAACTGAATCGTTTATAAAAATGGAAGCGAAACTCAGTCAAACCGAAAAAATTGTGGTTCGATCCGGTTTGAAGAAATTTTGAAACAGACTTAATTCGGTTCGGTTCGGTTTCAATTTTGAACATCAAATTTGAAACCGAACCGAATCATTTTTAACTTATATATATATATATATATATATATATATATAAATAAAATCGAATTCATAACCAAATTGTTTTTAATTTAAAAAACAAGACCGAATTTAAAACTGAACCAAACCGCATATATGTGGTTCGGTTCGATTTGATTTGAACTAATAAATCGATTCAGTTCAATTTCACATATTAGAAATTTGGTTCGGTTCGGTTTGACCACCAAATCGAACCATTTTCACCCTTAACCACAGCTACAAATCGGATTATGTTTGTTGGTTATGTATTTGTTTGTGGGTCTCGTGTTTCATTATGACTATAAAACACGAGTAAACAACAAACTGGAGCCCACTTTTCAGATTATCATTGATAGAATATGTTTGCATAGAAATAAACATGATCTTTGTCTTTATTGTTCGAAAAAACCTTACAAATAATCCATATGTCAGCTTCATAGATACTTCTTATCGTAGGGATTATTTATGAAGTTTCTATGAAACCATATAAACTAAATTTATAACTTTCTTCATATCATAGTGATCAAATTTGCAATTTAATAAAAAAAAAACCTTTATACTTTAATATTTGAACATTGAACTTTTCAAATGTTTCAATATTATCTTTCAAATTTTATAAACGTTTAAAAATTATTTTTAGAGTAGGTTTGAACAAGGGTCTACATCGGCTGGTCAATGTTGGTTTTGGGAGAAAGCCAACATCGAAAACCGATCGATGAGTTTTTATAAAATGGAAATCTACTTCATTTTAGTGTATGTGGTGGTTGGTTTGGTCAGTCGATTTTGTCGCTTTGATCCCCTTATATATCTATAGTGTTATTTAACGATTTTTAATGTGTTTTTAATACATTTTCAAGTATTTAATTTAAGAAAAATAAGTGATTCGGAAAGAAATTAAAGTGACAACCATTCAAAATATAATTTAAATATATTTTAATCAATTTTTATAAAAAATATTCGAATATAAATTAATTGAAATCGATGGTGGTCTCCCAATACATACACTTAAATTTAAAGATTCCAACAAAAAGTAGGCATCTTTGAGTCGAGACACATGGAAAGAAATATAAAGAGTCGTTGAGGTTTAATAAGTCAATTTAAAAATATTTTCAAAAGGTAGGGGACAAAAGGTTTAAAACATCAGCATGATCCGTACGAGGTTTTAGTTTAAAATATTTTTGTTTATAATTTATGCCGTGTGACTCATGGAAAAGAACCTCTACATACCTTTTTTTCCCTTTTATTTCCTTAAAAAAATACTATTGGTCCTAAAACTTTTCATAAAATTAATAATTTAGTTTCTTTTTTAGCCAAATAAATAATTTAGTTTTTAAACATCTTTTTAGCAAATGGTTTTTAAATGTCAGTGAAATTAAGATGATTCATTAGTTAGAACACGAAGGTTCTATAGATAGTTCCGATAATTCATAAATGTCTAAATTATATTAGGTTAAATATCTATCATTGATCTTTATTTCTAGACCATCTTCAATATAATCATAGTCTTATAAACTTAACTTTATTCACGATATATTATTGAAAAATTTCGATCTTATGGTCGTTTTTTTCTTTTCTCTTTGGATTAAAAATTTGTCAATCCAAAGCCTAAGCATCGTTTATTGTTGATATTTTAATAACCTGTAGACTTTGTTGATCGATGGTTAAGTTGAGAATAATTAAATATGCAATCATAGGTAACGTTTTTGTTTTTTTTTTTTTTGTTTTTATTTTAAAAAATGGTGTTCGTTTTCTTACTATTTTATGAATATGATTATGCTTTATTTGAAAAAAAAAACACTTAAATTATTTTTAAAAAATTAAAAATGCCACAACTTTTGACAAAAGGGTGTATTTTTCAAAAAAATGACACGATGTCTTGATGAAAGGATACATCTTTTCTCGAAAGGTACAACCTCATACCAAAAGATGTAACTGTATGAATATTCACAAATAGTCTATAAAAATATAGAGGATTATTCCTAAAAAACTCAATTTGTTTTATATATAATTATTCACATTGTAGTGTCCATCAAGTCTCACAGTCGAAGTATTCACGGATTATTAATTTTCTTATCTTAAGAGAAAATTTTTTATGACACTGAGCACTCTAGATGGAACAAATTTTCATAAAGAAATATTGTAAATTTGTTGGATCAGATTAATTGTTTTGGTTGTTTCCTTATTCCCTGAACTTTTCTTTTACAAAAATAAAATTATTTTTTTTATATTTTGTCAATATATTATTTTTGTTACGTTTCTTCCTTTTGTTATGGGTACATTCAAAACATTGATATTATTTCATCAATATGAGGGTTTAAAATATATATATATAGTTTTATAATTAATTATGTATACCATACGAAAAATATTGCAAAAAAGTTTGATTTATTTTTTCTAACAAAAAATGTAAAGATAAAAAAAGTCATCAAAATTATTTTAATATTTTTTAAAAACAAAAAGCAAAAACATAGTAATCGAACATATTTTTTGTTTTCAATTTTTAGAAAATAAAAAAAAAATAATTATCAAGCATGTTTTTTTTTTTTTTTTAGAAACAGAAAACCCATAAAAGTTACTAAATATGTATGATTTTTTGTTCTTATAAACTAAAAACTAAAAACAGATTCTTAAAAATTAAAATTAAAAATAAAAAACCAAAATAGTTATCATCGAGCCCTATAAACAATTTGTTTTATATATATATATATATATATAATTTGGTTAAGATTTCAATATTTATTTTAAAAAATGATTGGTAAAAAATGGTCATTAATTAACAATGATTTATAATATGGAAGCTTCTAAGCAAAGAGGATAGGAATGGGAATCTTTTGACTTGTTTGTTGCTTAGTTCATAGGCACGTGATAAGGTATCTGATTATCACTAATAATAATCTTTTTTTTCTTTGCCAATCTTTTTTATTTATCTTTATCAGATTCTTTGTTCATTATGTTTTTTCCTTTTCCCTCAAATATTCTTTCCACTTGGTAAAAAAAGTAATCTTAATATCTTTCTCCTCCTCTTCCTCTTCAAGCTTTTATTAAACTCCCTCTTTTTAAAAGAAGAAAAAGAATTTCATTACGGAAAAAAAAATCAACTCTAATAAGAAAAATTCTCGTAAAGAATAAAGGATACTCAATTAGGGTAATCAGCTTCACAATTCACTTCGCCCTACTGTAGCAAAAAGAGAAACCTGGGAAATAAAAATTACTACAGCATCTTATGCTGGAGAGTGGACGATACAATTACGAGAACGATTACAAAAATTAAAAGAGACATAGCCAAGATGCTTGGTTAGCATGTGACATCTATCACTTTTTTTGTTTTGGTCATATCTACCACGTTAAATATAAATCAATAATGTTTTTAAATAAAACAAAATAATTTATAGTCGTCACTTTTGAGATTGTATCACAAATTGTATCAATTAATATCATAGTTCTAATCAGTTGATTGACTTTGACTATGAATTAGCATTATGTATTAGAAACATCAATGCATACTTTTCACATGAAATCGTGTGTGTGTGTCAGTAAGGATAGATCGACATAAGTTTTGAAGAACTCAATTTAGATCGTTCACTAAAAATATTAATGCATTGATGTTCAAAGGCAACAATGACACGACACATACATATAAAGACACAGTCGTAGCAACATAAACAATAAAACATACACGAATATATAATTAAGGACGTGCACACAACAAAGACGAATCTATATAAAGATGAAAACACGTGAAAAATATCAACCGACTATGCACGTATACATAATTTGGACTAAATTAACGACAACAAAGTTGGTTGTACACTGATCAAACTTAATTTTGTGTGAATTTTATTAAAAGTAATGAGCTTAAAAGGTTGTTATATTAAATTAGCAAAAGGTGACTAAAATGTAAAAACTGCAATATTTATTTAATTTTATTGTTTAATTCAAAGGAATTGAAATTTTGAGATAACCCACAACAAATTTAGGGGTATACTTAAATTCTTTCTAATTTTTTAAAAGGATAAACTATGAAATGAAAAATTATTTGATATATTTATTTATTTATTTTGAAGAATATATATATACACTTATGAGTATAAAACAATTTATACTTTATAACGAGATGTTTCAATTTTCACTTTAAAATTTTTGCTATGTGATCCTTAAATTTATAAATGCTATCCTTTTTATTTACATTCACTTCAGATAATTCATTGAATTAATCAACAAATAAATACAAAAATAATGGATGGTTTGAATCGCTATAATGGAATCTGGATTACTAGGAATTTGATTACAATAAAATTTGGTGTCGTGAATTGAAATTATCAAATTCTGATTACAATATTTGGAGTGTAGGATTGAGTTTGTTGGTTTTTTATTCCAGTGTTTGGATTGCATAGTTGAGTTGGGATGAATTTGTTTTTTTTATTGTTATTATTATCATAACTATTTTTGTATATTTGTTTTCTACATCATATTATCTAAATTTGTGATATTATATAAATCCTAATTTCATTCACTTTATGTAATGCCCCAAATTTCATAAGTAATCATTTTCCTGTCAATTTAAGTTTAATTTTGGATTTCATCTTTGTTACTTATTTTGAAATAAATTGTGGGTTTGACATAATTAAATTTTTGCTTAATTTTGACATAGTATGTAAAATTATAAAAGTCGACAATAAAATACTATAAACTAATAATTTAAAATAATGATCACCAAAGTTGGTTGTCTGGGGTGATCGTCGACAAAATTTATGGTGGTTGTTGTCGAAAATGATCGTCAGTTGTCATGGTCGGAGGTGGCCGATGATGGTAATGATTGTCGGGGTTGATCAGAGGTGATTGTTGAAATTTTCTGGTACAATGAACGGAGGTGGCAGAGAGTGATTAGAGGTAAAATTTTATTTTATTCTTTTTTTTTTTTAATACCATACTACTAGAAACAAACAACTAAAGCACTACCCACTCCCAACTACTATCTTAAATTCTCATTAAAAAGGGGAAGAGAATATTATGGTAAGATCATATTTCAAGATCAAAGAACACCTTTATAGAAAATGCTAAAGGTGCAATAGCAAGATTAGTTTTGTTGTCCTCTCCAAACCCAATGTGACAAAAATGAAAAATATTAATAGCAATATCCACAAAAAATAATTTCTTCAATTAGACACCAATCTTGCCTAGCAAAGACCCCTCTCTCCAGGATGCTTAGCCCCAAACGAAACAAAAAATTATTGTTCTTAAATTTGGTACTTTGTGTAGAAATACCTATAAACTTTTAAAATTCTCAAAAATATCCTTAAATTAAAAAACATATATAATACCGTTGTGGTTAGTGTTTCAAAAATATTATTCACCCTTTCAAAATTTTAAAAAATATCCTTAAATTTTAAGAAGATTTTAAAAAATATCTATACGATTAATATATGAATGAAAATTATTAATACCTTGTAGCAAAAATACCTTAGCTTTCAATTTATGGCCTAACACTTCTCTATTTTTTTTTCTTCTATTCTTCCTCCTCCCACACTCCCCTTGTCAATTGTTTTATCTTCGTTTATCTTTTAAAAAATTGTCCGTTCAGTAAAGTATTAGATTATAATAAAAAGAAAGAGAATAGTGGAAGCATCAAAGGAAAGTAAGAACTTGGACGTTTTGACAATGTTGTATATTAGTAGTTTGAGTATGTGTTAATAGTCAAATATGTCATTTTTGTATTTTATTATTTATCTTTTTGGTAAACTATAACGGGAGATTTGTATTTTGGAATTTTGTGAGTTTTATGACTTGAAGTTTTAGTTTATATTTTGTTGTGAGGAAATTTGTGTAATAATTGGACAAATTGGATAAAATTGAGTGTATCTATATGGAAAAAAAAAATGTCTATATCATCGTTATAAATTTTGTTCATTTGGAACTCAAAACTTAAAACAAATTCATACCCCAAAGGGTCATTTAGATCGTAGATATTGTTTCATATGTATGAATATTAAATATCTAAGATAATTAACGTCTTTGTTTGAATTTATAGGATAATTAGGGTTCGTCTGATAATATTATCGTTTCATGTTTCTGTTTCTCATTTTTTAAGAAACTGACATGTTTGACAATCATTCCTGTTTCTTGTTCCTAAAATGGGAAACGTTCCTAAAAATGGTGCCAAAATTGAGGAATTACAAAAAGTAATTTCTCTTGTTCCATTTCTATTTTATTTAATGTTATTTCTAAACTATATCAAAGTGTACATTTGGTTAGTTGGCAAGAAAGCTTGCTCAAAGTAGATTATTTGTAAATATTTTTAGTAGTTTTGTTGTTTAAAATAATTTATGTTTTCAATATGTATATATAAATATTTTTTAAATTTTGAATTTATATTTTGTAATATATATATATATATAGTATTTATTTTTTTTTACATATGAGACCATTCATAATTTTATAATATATAAATTTTGTTTACTAATATATTCACTTTGATTTATTTTAATATTTTTACAACCACGATATTTACATAATAATATAATTGAGTTAGATTTGAGTCTATATCATTTAAAATTTAAACAAATTACTTGAGTGAGAAAAAATATTGTAAATTAAAATTTAACAACATACGAATGACAGAAACAATTTTATTATCATTATTAATTTTACATCGTGACTTATAGGTATTTGATAATTATTTTTTATATTTTGACGCATGCTATATATTTTTTATTTTATATAATTTAGAGTATATTTAAACTATAAAATATGGAAAAAAAAATATAAAGGAAAAAAAAATACAAGAAACAAGAAACAATCATAGTTATCAAACAATTTTTTGTTCTTGTTTTTTTTTTTAATGAAACAGAAAAACATGAATATTTATCAGACATATTCATATTTCTTGTTGTAAAAAAAAAGGAAACGAGAACGTTATCAAATGGGCCTTTAATGTATGAACATTAAATGAATGTGTTTGATTTACCTATTTTGATTATAAAAACTAAAACTAAATAATTATTTAATCAAATGTAAGAGAATGTAGTCATAATTAAATTTAATTATTTAATTTAGTGTTATATCGATTAATTATCTAATCGCTTAAAATGTTAATAAATGAATATTTTTTAAAATGAAATATTATTTAATTAATAAAAATAATTAAATAAATATAAATTAGTCAAAATATTAATAATTAATAATAAAATCTTATATTAAACCATGTAAGATAACAAAAAAAAAATATCAATGATAAATGTATTAAGTCTAAATAATATATTTATATTTAATAATTAATTATAATTAATAATCATAACTAGTTGATATTAATTTATTAATTAATCAATTTCTATTCATCTTCCATGTATAAAATTCCACAAGTATGATGGGTATTAAAAAAAAACTCATATAAGATGATTAAATATCTGTTTGAAATCTCAATAACAATATCTGTGGAACAAATAGGTCCTAATGGCATGTACATTTTTAGGCTAAGAATATTAATATAACTTTTAAAAGTTTAAAGATACTTTTAAAACGAGTATTAACGATTATAAAAATATTTTTTTAATGTTATTTTTTAAACTTTTGAAATTTCATATATATTTTTAAAATAAAATAATGATGATTTCTATTCAAAACTAACAAGAGGAGTATTTTTAAACTTTTTAAAAAATTCTTTGAAAAATCTAATTGTATTTTCCACACAAAATATAGAATTTTAAGATATTTTGTGTAATTCAACTCAACTTAAAAAAAGGTTCAGAGCGAAAATGAAGTAAATAACACAAAAGTTAGAAAATAATAAAAAAAAGGGTTGAAGTGAAATTTCATAAGAAGAAACAATCCTAGCTTGTACGGGATGTAGGTCCAATTTATTCCTTCTTTTTTGCTTTGGTCTGTGGATCAAAGAGATGATTACGAAAAATCATTATCCAGCTGAATGGTGGGCTCCACACGTAATCTGTACTTTTATTATTATTATTATTATTATTTTTCATTTCCAAGTTTCCTTTTAACAGCGACGTTTTCAATCTTCGAGGGAATAAGCGCCGGCTGTCCTCATTATTTTCGTTTTCGCCCACTCGCCTTCCCTTCTCTCACTCTTGGAGCTGAGAGCTCTCTCTCTCTCTCTCTCTCTTTTTACTCCTTTTTCTTTGACAAATTACAAAATTTATCCATTATTTTAATGATAACTATAATTATATCTCAATTTTTTTTATTATAAAAAATTAGACCTTTAAACTTCTATAAATATTTAAATTGAACCCACAAATTTACAATAATTATAAAAATTAGATCCATAAATGATAAAGATTATTTGTAAATTTAGAAATTAGATCCATAAATATATGATCTATAAGATCTAAATTTAGAAATTTTCTAACATGGTAGAAAATTATTTGTAATTTTGATAGTTTGGAGACCAAAATTAACACAAACATTGAAGTTCTATATATTTGAATGACTAAAATGATATTAAACTCAAAATGTTAAGGAATTTTCGAGAATCGGATCTAAGAACCATGTTAAAAAATTAGACCCAAAGAATTCAACCCCAACATACCCCAAATCTCAACCCCTGAGATAGGTTAGATGACAGATTACTTATATGATCTACTAAACGAAGGATCAGACAAAGTTTCAACTCCCATCAACCATTGATCTTCAAAGCACTCCACAAGCAAGACAGATCAATCCTCACTTGAATGCTCCAAATATTCATGTATTCTATCTCAAAAACACACAAGAAACAAAACTTAAAAAACTTTCAAGGTTTAAAAACCAATATTACATTTCTCAAATCTTATTCTATATCTTGATTGTGAAAAATACAACATTATGAAAAGACATTAAGAAATGATGCACCATTTCATCTATCAAGTAAATACATAAACCTTTAATAAATGCAAATACATAAACTAAATAGATACATAGGACATTAATAACATTAATGAATCTGAATTTTCAGATTCATTGGATGAAAAGATGTCTTTAGATGCATGAAAAGTTGCAATTCTTCTTCATGGATAGGAACCTTAGTTTGGAAGTAAACATTAAATGCTCCCGCTCCTGGGTTTGCAAACTCAGGACTCAACGGCAACCTAACGCAGACTTCATGGACTAAACGGATCAAACAATATAATAGCGTGATGAGAGAATTTGAAACGTTCAAATTAAATTTAAGGGAATTATTAATTATATATAATATAATTGAACGTTTAATTATTGAATTAAATGAAATTGGAGAATTATATAATATTTAAATTTGATTACATGAATAAGGATTCATGAGGAATTGGTGGTTTAATAATTTAATATTTGATATTAAATTATTTTAATTAATTAAAAGTGTTTAATTAATGGTCTAAAATTAAATTTATTTATTTAAGATTAATTTTAATGAATTTTATTTAATATGAATTTTAGAATTAATATTGCTTGAAATTAGAAATTCGTTTTGAATTTAAAAATTCAAGAGATTATTACTATTATTTTTTTGTTTGAAATTCAATAAAAAATGAATATAGGTTAAGTTGAGTGGGTTTTTCCAACTTTCTCCACTCAACTCAACACTCACATTCCATTCACATTCCCTTGACCATGATGTCAAGCTAACATGAAAAAGGGTTATGCATGTAGAAATTGAATTAGAAGAAAGTTTTTCAGCTGAGAAAGATGACATGTAATGTCCTTTGGATGAAGAAGGGTTCTTCATCTTCTTCACATGATCTCTCAAATTTTTTAAAATTTTATGAAATTTAACTCATTTTGGGTTTCACCATCCAATCTAAGGGCCTAGAGAATAGTAGGGAGGATCGAGTGATGGTCTATAAGGTATTGTTGAGGAAATTCAAGCTGGATTTTGAAGATTTAAAGAGTTCTTCAAAGGTAAATTTTCTGAAACCCTATTTTCTTTTATTGTGAACATGCTTGCCTGATTGCTAAAATTGACGTAATTAGAGTGCTTAAGATCCTAATTGCTTCCGCATATTGAATGTCAACACCATCATATTACATAGTCATATGTGCACGTGGAGCTTAACTGGGTCCTGACCACCTTACTATACCTCCAGTGTCAAGGATCCCTAGCATAATTGAAATTTGGATACCTTACCATACCTTTGGTACCAACATTGGAGTGGGGTTCATACAAAATACAAAATATTTATGCACATGGCATAATATACATTCATTTAAAATATTTCTCATGGTTTCATATCAACACACGGGGACTTGTAAAACATTGTGCATGTTCTAAAATTTATTGATAAAATTGTATCATGCTATAAAACATGGCATAGGCTTATTGAATATCGCATGCTAAATTCATAAATAACTTTCTCATTTGAAATATGATCATGCGATCAACATTCATTTAAAGCATGTGTCCATTAAAACATATTATGAAAACTTCATGTAAACTGCCTATGTAATAAAAACATTTATAGAAACTATATTTGGAAAAATACTTATTAAAACTTGTCACCCACTATCTTTTAAGCTACTTACCCAAGGAATTTGTAAGCTTTTTCTACTTGCGTCTGCCCTATAATAAGAAGAGGTCCTTTGATTTGTTACATTAGCTCCATTTTTTAGCTTAACATAATACTTAACTTAAATTATTGCATATTTTCATCTCGCACCATTACTGAGTTCATCACATCCCTTATATTTAGCCATCTTACCTCTTTCCTGACTAGAGATTGTCTACCCTCTCTATGGGTGCCCCATGGTCATAAAGACACACCTTTTTGTGCCTATGCGTCAAACAACCCTCACGTGCCTTACTTCTCGCCTATGTGCATCGTCGTACACCTTGACAAGCCAGCTGCTTGCTTACTCTTCGTATGCAACTGCCTGCTTATTCATCCATAATATTAATTCAGATTTCAACTTTTAAAACTTCATAATTCTATTTTCATCCATTTATTAAATCGCCTTTTAATAAAACTTGCTAAAAAATTCTTAGTTCTCTCACCTTAGGATTTAAGCATAAAAACCTTTCGATTCAGTCGAAAAACTTCTCACGTCTCCTAAAACTTGCTCATAATTTATTCAGCACCTTCAATTTCTCAACAAGCACTCACACTTCTCTCGAGCATAAGAAAAATTGGCAAAACGGTCTTCTTCTTTGCTAAGCCTATTTATACTTAGGTTTGCATGGTAAGTTTGCTTAATTAAGTGCCACCTGACCATTAATCATTAGTTAACCCTCTCTAAGGCTGTCACCTAGTCCACTAAAAAATTATCAAGGCTAAAATCCTCAACTTATCTTCATCGCACGAGGTTTGCGATCACTTGGGCTTCTTCATTGCTTTATCGTGTAACTGGGCCATTGTCGTACTGTCTCACCTTAGACATCCTTAGTAAGCCTTGCGTGAATAACCGACCCTTATCCATTTCCATAGCCCACTTCGTACTTGACTATTATTTTGGCCACATGGTAATAAGAAACCGATCGCATACTACTTTGTCTCGCTTCAACCAATGTTTTACTCGACCCTTAACTTAATTTCCTTCATGACCTTCTCAAAATCCCACAACCAATCTTAGACATAATTCCTCTTCTTCCTTAAATACTGAGCCACGTGTCATTTGGAAGGTCGCATGAACTGGCATTATTTCATTGTATGACATCTCTGTTTTTCCTCTAAGTGTTAATTCTTCCTTACTCACTCGATAGCTTAATTCTTCAATACTTAAAATATTTTACTACCTTCTGAAGTACCCAATAGTCATACTTTTAACACTTTGAAATTTTATTACCCCTTAACAACACTTATATGTTCATCATATTTTCACAACATTTCAAGTAGTGTTATCATCACGAACACTTAGAATATTTCCTCATTTAAACCTTACATATATACATGCTAGGCCTTTCTACACTGCGACTAATACAAACATCTTAGATACATGCTAACAGAAGCTTAAACACACAATTAGGAGAGCTTAAATATTATTAACTAGTAAAACAAGTTTAGGGGTTTACATTAAAACCACTATTTGTTATAGTATTTACTACTGCTATAGTTTTTACTATTTTATATTCATCATTTTTTTTGCTACAATGTTTATTATTTTATTTTCAAACTAAAATAGTTTACACCCCAAACACATACTATTATAACTTAAACTAAAATAATCTACACCCTAAACACAAACTATTATAACCCAATTATAATAATCTACGAATATAATAACCATCTCATTGCCCCGAACGTCCCCTTGATTTTATTTCTAATAGATGGCCGAAATATAAAAATCATATAACTTTTATTATTATTATTGTTATTTTTGCAAAATCTTTTAATTTTATTTTATAGTTTTGACTTTTTAATTGGATTTTTAAATTTTCAACCCTATGGTAATATGGAAAGGACCTTTTATATTATTATTGTTGTTTTGAAAATTTATTAGGAAAATAGGGTAGTTTTGAAACTAATTAGAGAAATGTTGTTGTTTTGTGAGATCGAGGCTAGAAGTTGAGGGTTGAGGATTCGAAGAACATGGAGGTCGAAGGTTAAGAACTCGATAAGCAAAGAAAGAGTGGGAGTCTATGTATATATTAAAGATTGTCGAAGGTTGAAGTTTCGACATACATAAGTCGAAACTTCAACCCTTGACAAGGAAGATAAGTCGAAGGTTGAAGTTTCGACTTACTCGACATGCACATTGTCAAGTCACATCCTGTTGCCAAGTCTGCTGCCCCTGCTGTGTTGACCCGATTCCCTGCATGCATGTTGCCCTCCACAGCCTTAGCATGCATGCTCACTGCCGCTCAACCACCCCCTTTAATTTCTAACCCATGAGTCGAGTGTTCAACACTCGACCTACATCCTTTCAAACCCTCTTCTCCCCTTTATTTTGCTCACTGCCTCCTTCATTTTTGCAGCCTCATTTCCTTTGCTCACTGCCCCCCACTGCCTTAAAAAACAACCTTCGAAATCATCTTCCTCTCCTCAAATTTGCTTTCCGTTTTCATTTCTTTCTTCTTAATATCCCTCTCCTCCCATTTTTTAACTTTCCATTTCCATTTCTCTTCTTGTATTTCGTTTAATACAAGTTATTCTCACACAACCCTTGACCACAAACTATATTGGTTCGTTACTCTATTAAATTTGTATTTTTTAAGAATAATTATACATTTTATTTCTATTCTTATATATATATTTTTTTATAGATTCTATTTTTTTAAATTTTTTTTGTAGTTGTTGTCAGATAACAAATAACAGGAAAAATGGTGAACATTGTCACTTTGAAGGAAAAAAGAGAGCTACCGTCAAATTTGTGAGTTGAATTTATGATATTTGAAAAGTTTAGTTTATTCTTATAATATTTGATTTCTTTAGTATTAACTTTGATGTTTATAGTGTTAAAATGTTTAGTTTATTGTTATGTTTAAGAAATTGATATTTATAGTTTAATACAAAATTATTGTGATAGTTAACAAGTTTAGTATAGTTTCAAAAGTTTAATATAGTTTGAAAAGTTTAGTTTATTCATATGGTATTTGATTTCCTTAAAACTTTGATGTTTATAGTGTTAAAATGTTTAGTTTATTGTTATGTTTAAAAAGTTGATATTTATAGTTTAATACAAAATTATTGTGATATTTAACAAGTTTAGTATAGTTTAAAAAGTTTAGTTTATTCATACGATATTTGATTTCTTTAGTATTAACTTTGATGTTTATAGTGTTAAAATGTTTAGTTTGTTGTTATGTTTAAAAAGTTGATATTTATAGTTTAATACAAAATTATTGTGATAGTTATTGTGATTTTTTTTAATATATTTCTTATGATATTTGATTTTTCTAGTATTAACTTTGAAAATATAGTTTAAAATAGTTTGAAAAAGTTTAATTTAATTTAATTTTTTATTTTTTATTAAATTTGAAAAAATAGTTTTAAAAAGTTTACCTCATTGTAATTCAAAAAGTTTAATTTGTTGTTATGTTTAAAAATAGTTATAAAAATTTTAATTTATTGCTATGTTTAAAAATAGTTATAAAAAGTTTAATTTATTGTTATGTTTAAAAAGTTGATGTTCATAAAACTTAAAAAGTTTATGTTTATAGATTAAAAAATTTAATATTTTTAGTTTAATACAAAATTATTGTGATTTTTTAATATAATGCTTATAAAAAGTAAAATTATTGTGATTTTTTTTAAAAGTTTAATATTTTTTAATATACTTCTTATAAAATATATAATACAAAAAGTTGATGTTTGTCTTTTTTTTTTTTTTTAGGCTTGGGATTTTTGTTGTTTACAAATGGTAATATGATTGATGGTATTGATAGAGTTAGACTATGACCAACCACCAGTGGGAGTTTTAGCATAAATGTGAACAGTGGAATTGTATTTGAACAATTCATTGAAATGGTTGGGATGTTATTTAGTGTAGATATGGGAACAAATCAGATAGAAATAATATATAGACATCCTAATCTATAACCATCAGGATCAATAAGGTTTATGTCATTCCCTATTTTGAATGCATAAGCTATGAACTTGATGTTCTTAATGGCAATGTCATTGTCGAATTTAGTACATTTGTATGTAAATGTAAATAGGATAGGGGTGGATATAAACTTGAATACATCATTTAACTAGTTTGAAAATCCAACTCAATGTATTGATCCTGATCCATGAATTTGAAGAGTTGGATTTCGATGGTCATGAACATGAGATGCTTTCATATACCTTCAACGATTTGGATATGAATGTACTGGATAGCATTCGAGAACATGACCCAATTGCAGCCCCTGTGGACATTGACAAGACTCAATTGTATAAAGGGATAATTTGTCAAGACAAGAAAATGCTACAACACGCAGTCAAATGTTTTGCAATAAAATGTCATGCACCATATGAGGTTTTTGAATCTACACCGGCGATTTGGACAATTCGGTGTAAGAAGTGGGAGGAAGGTTGCAAGTGGAGACTTCGTGCAATAAAGAAAAAATTGCATGGCTTGTTCAAGATCACTAAGTACGATGAGCAGCATACATGTTTTTATTCAGAACTAAGTCAAAGTCATGTGCAATTGGATTCATCAATGATTGCACTAGAGTTCTGGTGATGCCGTAAGAGAAAAACCATCTATCAGTGGCACAACTGCAGTCCGACATCAAATCAAAGTTTGGATATCATGTTCCTTACCATAGGATATGGGGGGGGCAAAAGAAAAGCGTTGGCTAAAGTGTTCGGTGATTGGGATGAGTCTTACAAATTGTTACCCAGGTGGTTATATATGGTTAAGCAGACCAATCCCAGAACACGTGTAGAGTGGAGAGTTAAAGAAACGCTTACTGAAGGTCATGTTATCCTAACTTCTGTATTTTGGGCATTTGGTCCTTGTATAGAAGCTTTTAATAAATGTCAGCCGATCATTCAGATAGATGGTACACACTTGTATGACAAATATAGAGGAAAACTGTTGATTGCTACATCAGTTGACTCGAACGACCATCTACTTCCATTTGCGTTTGTCGTTGCTGATGAAGAGTCTGCAGACTCATAGGGATGGTTCCTGAAAAACCTGAGAGAAATTGTAACACACGAAGAGGTGTGTTTAATTTCAAATCGACATACTGGTATAATTACAGCAGTGAACAACCTAGCAAATGGTTGGACGGGACCGAAATGTCACCATCGTTTCTGCTTATGACATATCGTCAGCAACTTCAATAAAAAGTATAAATTTAATTCATTGAAAAATTATGTTTATCGTGCCGGGTGTCAGTTTCAAATTTGAAAGTTCAACAAACCAATTGAAGATATCAAAGGAATAAATCGGAGCTGTCTGAGTTTTTTTGACAATATTAGTTTAGAGCAATGGACTCAAGCACATGATGGAGGATTTAGATATGGGTGGATGACGACAAATCTATCAGAGTGCATAAATGGAGTCCTCAAAGGAGCTCGAATGTTGCCTATAAATGCTCTTGCTCAGATAACATTCTTCAAATGCGTGAACTATTTCGAGAAAAGAAGAGAAGAAATAAGGGATGCATTGGAGCGTCAAGATAAATACACCCGGTAATATTATATATATATATATTATTAATAATTTATTTCAAACATATTTTATAATACTAAGTGGAGTAAAAATCCAGGTATGCACACGACAAAATAAATAAATGGGCTGCACGATCTAGTAAACATGAAGTACAATCATACGATCGGTATGAAGGTGTGTTTCATGTGAAGACCGGACGTCATAGTCTCAATGCCAAAGGAGGAAACGTTCAAATATTGAGGCTAAACAGGTCCGAGCGGTACTGTTCATGTAACAAGTGGCAAGCATTCGGCATTCCATGCTCGCATTTTATGGCCGTTTGCTCACATTTTAACATGAACTACGAAGATTTTATTGAGGACTACTACAAATTGTCAACGTATGCTGAATGTTACTCTCCTCAATTTCAACCTGTACCGCATGAAGATTACTGGATCACGCACCCTAATATGCCCGTCTTACATCCTGATCCATCGTTGTTGAGAAAACCTGGTAGACCGAAAAGTTCACGTTATCACAACGAGATGGATTGGACAGAACCAGCCACTCGACAACGATGTGGATTTTGTAACTAATTAGGACATAATCGAAGGAAGTGTCCTTCGTTACTAAGATGGGCTCCAAATAATTAGGGATTGAAAAATAAATAATTTTGTTATTATATATTCATTTTAGTGTATATTCAATTTTTTAATTATAATTTATTGTATATTCAATTTTTTTTATAATAATCTATTGTATATTCAATTTTTTTTTATTGTAATCAATAAAGTTTTACATTATTCTTTACCCTCACACTTTTCTCTACTATTCAATTATAGTCAATTTTAATATATATATTTTTTTCAGATCATGGTTTTAAACCCAGGATCTGTTGATCCCGATGTTTTGTACGACCAGTCCATTCATCGATCATATGTTGTATGGCGAGATCGTACTACTGGAGAAATATCTTGCAGACGTCGAGAGGCAGTTCTCCAGCGCACTATCCCGCTCCACCCTCGAATACTACCGCTACTGCGCACATCTGGATTCTATGGGGTTGCCAGATTAGGATTTATTCAGTTGGACTGGCATCTGATCACAGCCTTGGTCGAGAGATGGAGGCCCGAGACGCATACATTCCATATGTCTGTTGGAGAGTGCACTATCACTCTACAAGACATAGAAGTGTTGTTGGGGTTACCTGTTGACGGTGAGCCGGTCACCGGAGTGATGTACGATGACTGGTTAGAAGTTTGTCAACTGTACCTCGGTGCGACCCCAACTGCCGACAAGATTAAAGGATCGAGATTAAGTTTAATATGGTTAGGAACACAATTTCGTGAGCTCACAGATGATGCAGACGAGGAAACCGTCATAAGATATGCGCGAGCATATATACTACAAATGATGGGTGGAAGTCTGTTTTCAGATAAATCAAGTCATTTTGTTCACTTGATGTTCCTGCCACTGTTAGCTAACCTCCATGATGCAGGGCGGTATTCGTGGGGTGGAGCATGCTTGGCATGGTTGTATAGACAACTATGCAAAGCAACAAGACCTGAGGTTCGAGAGATAGCTGGGCCTCTCATACTTTTGCAACTATGGGCTTGGGAGCGATTTCCAACAATGGCTCCACAACTACATCATGTTAATGACGCTCAGTTAGTTAGACGAGCCTACGGTTCTCGGTATGTTGTTTTAATTCAATTTAATTTTTATATCACTGATCTAGTTAATTTAAATTCTAAATTATCAATTTAAAAATTTAGGTGGAGAGACAAATTTTGTGTGACTAGGACAGCCACACATGTAGTCAGTCAGTATAGATACATGTTTGATCTGCTTCAACCTGAACAGGTACATTACACTGAACCTAATTGATTATTTTATACACATTTTTATTGTATTTGTCTTTAACATTCTCTAATATAATATTTTGTGTTTTAGGTTATTTGGGAGCCGTATAAAATTATTACACATATTTTGCCTAATTTTTGTACGAATGGTCAGAACATATGGCGAACGATGAGTCCTCTCATATGTTTTCACATTGGTGATTGACATCTTTCTGACAAGGTGATGAGACAATTCGGTGTTCATATGTCCCATCGCCTTGTAATACTGTACCCGTACTGCATGATATTGACCTAAGGACTGGAGATTGGTCCGAAAAAGTTGCACATTTGGTAGTGCGATGGCACTATCGTGCAAGGTTTATTATAGTGAGGGTTTCTCTTGAACAGTTTGACACGGATGTCACTCCAGAATATATTCATTGGTATAATAATATCACAAGGCGCTACGTCACTCGTTCGGGAGCAACTATGGGTCATCTGGTAAATGAATTAATATTATCTAATTATTTTTAATTTAAATTTATTTTAAATATTGTCTAATTGTCTTATAATTCACAGAGATCAAACAACAGTAGACTCCGTGAGGTTGCGAATGATCCGAACAACCAAAGCTATATGGAGGAAATACATTATATATACGATATATCTATTGTTCCTCCACCAGCTCATAGACGTAGAGGACCTGTTCGGGAAAAGGATGAGTTTGATAAGGTTGCCCATAATGTGGAAGAGTTTCCCCCATGATGCAGACGTAGAGTCAAACTGATTATGTTAGTCCGATGATGATGATGCCAACATTTGGTTAAGGACATTATGACTCAGAGGCTGATCTTTCGTCTTCATACGTGCATGGACATGGTCGGGATTGTGGAGAGCATAATGAATATTTATATTATGAAGTGCCTGCAGAGGTACCAGAGTAACATCAGGAAGAACCCGAGCAACCTCGAGTTCGAAGTCGACGACGACAACCAGCTCGAAATCAACGACGTCCGCCTTGTGGGACACATTGATTTTTGTAATTATTTTTATATAAATGAGATATTTTAATTTATATATTTTTTTTATTTTGATGAGATATTATTTTTTTAATTTATTCTTTTTAGAGTTTAAATAAAATAATAAAATAATAAAATATTTTTAGATTTTTTTTTATAAAATGGATTTTTTTTTGTAAAGAAAAAAAAAGAAAGGAAGAAAGAAAGAATGAGGTGGAATGTGTAATAAT
>NW_028325906.1:0-33438 GCF_027475165.1 Benincasa hispida | reverse complement strand
TTAAATAGACCTATTTTCAAAATTTATATTTTATTAAATTATTTAGGAAGCATTTAGGACAAGGGTTATCATCAAAATATAATAACCACCTCTTGCTACAAGAAAACTAATTCAAAACCTCCAATTAACTACAATCATCACTATTTCAAAACCCCCATTTGCTACAGTATTTACTATTTACTACAACTTTTACTATTTTACATTCATCATTTTTTTTATTATTTGCTACAGTATTTACTATTTCCTTCTCAAACTAAAATAGTTTACATCTCAGACACATACTATTATAACCTAAACTAAAATAATCTATACCCAAAGACAAACTATCATAATCCAACTATAACAATCTATAACTATAATAACTAGTTTATTATCCCAAACGCCTCTTAGATGTTATATCATATATGTTGAAAACTTAAATTTATATATTCTTTGCTCTAAATTTATTCAAAGAAAAAATATAAGATTATTTTTTAAATATAGGAGAAATATGTGCTATTATGTAAAGAAAAAAATGATAGCATTGCACTAACCAATTTAAAATTTTAGGATATAGATATTCACTGCATAAGGAATATACTAAATATACAAAATAAATCTTAATCTATAAATAATAATATTGAAATTTTGCTTAAAAGTTGGTCATAAACAAATTTTTAAAACGATGAGAACAAATCAGTCTTTTGAAGAGTGTCCATGCATAAGCCAACCAATTTAGACTCTCAACTAAAACTTCTTTTGAAGAGTGTCCATGCATCAAGTTTAATCATCTATTTTATTAATTCAACATCTCGAAAAGCCTATACACCTATAAGAATAAAATGCATCGACAATTTAAAATGGAATTATATAATTTTTACAATATTTTTCAAACCAAATCTTAAAAAATATGATTAATCGATAAATTTATGAAAGTTCAAGATTTAAATAGGTATAATTTAAAATGAAAATTTCTCCAAAATAGATTAAAGACAATATGATCTCACATGTTTCATGAATAGCCCTGACACACATATGTATAGATTTAAAAATCTTCCACGTGGCCTATCATGCATGCAATTCCGGAAACTGGTGAGACGTGAAACTGTGAGAGTTGTATTGTAATATTTTGGATTTAATTATTCTTCTTTTGGCTTATTCTTCAAAAGTATTTGAGGAATATTCTTTTTAAATAATATTATGGATAATTTGAAATTATCATATATATAAATATATATATTAAATCTGTAGATTGATGTTGTTTTACTTTATTTGAAAGAGAAAATAATTTAATAATTATTAAGAAAAAATTAATGATTATCTGTATATTATCCTTACAATCTTTATTAATATTGATAAATAGTTGATCATATGTAATACTTTCATTGACAATAATGATATGATATTTTAATAATTGACCTTCTAAACAAGTCAAAAATGACGTAAGTTACATATCTAGTGCGTTGGTTTCAAAAGATACGATAAAAACATTGATTTCATGATATTCAGATGTCACATGCAGAACACGACATCATAGAATATGTTTAATTAGATCTCCAGAAGTGACATCGATAAAAATAGTAACCTGAAAAGCTAACAACTCAAAGCATTCACACTCTTAAAAGTTAAAACAAATATTCTTAATCATGAATATTTATGGAAAGTAAAAATTTAGTCTCTTGATCTTTAGTATGTAACAATTTATAGTGTGTTAGGGGCGAAGACTATCCTAAGATTATAATAACTACTAAAGTAAATACTATTTTGTATTCCCCAATTAGTTACAGTAATATTATTTCTAAACCCTCATTTTCTATAGTATTTACTATTTATTATGGCTTTTACTATTTCACATTCATAGCTTTTTATTCATTGCTACAGTGTTTACTATTTCTTTCACAAATTAAAATAGTTTACACTTCAAACACATACTATTATAAATCAAGCTAATATAATCTATACCCCAAACACAAACTATTATAACTTAACTATAATAACCTAGGACTATAATAATCAACTCTTTGCCCCAAACGCCACTTAGTCTATACACTTTTAAATACATAACGATTGTTCAAGATACAGATGACATCATTACAAATTTCAAAATACAAGTACTAAATTATTATAAAACAAAAAATATAGAGACAAAATCATGAGGTGTTTTCAAATAAAGGAAAATGAACCAACTTATTTACAAATATAACAACTCGTTACTATCTATCAGTGATAGATCACGAGATTGATGTCCATCGTGATCTGTCGTCCATTGATAGATGTCTATCACGATCTATCACTGATAGACAGTAATATTTTGTTATACTAAAAATATTTTCAAGAGTTTTACCATTTAAAACAATTACCCTTAAATACATTACCCACTAAAATTTAGCAATTAAATTATTACTTTCATAATAATCACTATCGTTTAATTGAGATAAAATACCTGCCTCGAAATTCACGAAAGGAAAGAAATCATATTACAAATCTCGGTACATTTCATCACTAAAGAAGAGAAGATATTTTAACCTTTGGTACTCATAGCCTTAAAATTATAAAAGATTAATGGCAATAAGAACAAAAGAAAAAGAGAAAAAGAAAATGTAATAATAGATAATAAAAAAAATTAAAAATAATGATAATTTTTTCACATAAAAACAAAGAAAAGAAAAAAGCAATAGTTCAACCAATTGTCTCAAATATCAATGCAAACTTAACCGTAATTCCCATTTCACACCTAATATAATATATAAATATATATTTTTCGCATAATAAATAATAATAAAGTTCGTTTTTAGTCAAAATGACAACTCATAATGATATAGTAATATTTAATTTTGGGTTAATTGCTATATAACTACCCCTACTATTCCAGATTTACCTTTTGACAACTCATCTTCATTCACCAATCACAATTCCAATGTTGACTTACAAAAATATGAATTTTTATTTCGAAAATAAATTGTTTAAATTTCTTTCTTTTTTTTTTTTTATAACTTTGTAGGGTTTGAATTTTGTATAGCTTTTGTGATATATTCTATTTATTTTTCTTTTTCTTTTTCTTTTTTCAAGTAAGGTTTGGTAGATTTCATGATTTATCTAAAGGAGTTTAATTATATAGGCTACACAAATTTTGCTTATAATTAAACATCAAATTTAGGTTTTGGTTAATAATTAGTTTGTTTTGGATTTTGGGCTTTGAAAATTGTGTTTGTTTTCTTCTAATCTTTTTACAGTACATTTCATCCATCCTTAAGAAAAATTTGCATCCATAGCCAACTTTGTGTAGCTCACTTTATCGTCTGACTATAATTTGTCAAAATGAACATAGCTTCAACTTGCAAAGTGTTTGTATTATTATCCTCAAAGTGAGAGATTCGACTCCCCTACCCCACATATTGTCAAAAAAAAAAAAAAAAAAAATAGTTTGTCACACGATCAACTCTTCTCATATATACATATATACAAACTTGGGTGCATCCCGTGTTGTACTCATTTTTGTAAAACTCACTCAAGTATCAACGTGTGCATGGAGATGAGTATAGTCTTGTGGCTGCACTCAAATATTACTCATATATCTATATTGAATTATTTATTTTCTATGATGAAGTAAGACTAATAAAAAGGATGTGGTTTAGGATGTATACATTTTTGTATGGTTCATCGGTTTGTGATGTGACAAACTTTTTTTTCCCAAAATATATTTTTGATTTTTTTTGTTTTGTGATTTTGAAATGTAGAAATAGGATAAATGCAATCCATTGAACCTAAATATGACTTTCCATGAAATAAAACATAATGAGCAATACTTGGTGATTAAAATTTGGATGTATCCTATTTCTATGCATCTCACTTTCATCGCACACAATAAGAATTAAAATATTTAAATAAAGATATAAAAAGAGTTTATCACGTAACAAATTATGATAAGATAATTTGGTGGAAGCACAAAGATAGATATAGACCCAGAAATATCTGAATAATTGGGCTTTTAAAATATTTGTTTGTTATGGATTTTGGGCTTTTAAAATTGCATTTGTTTTCTCCAAATCTTTTTAAAATAATTGGGCCTAAAGATCACGCTTAAGTCCAATTAATTAAGCCCAAAGGCCAGACTCAAGTCCAATTAAATTAGGCCCAAAGGTTAGGCCTAAACCCATGAAGCCCATTAGGGAGATCTATAAATTGAGAAGCTCCCTCATTTGCAAAGGTCAGCATTTCTACATTTCGAGAGCCAGAGATAATTCATCAACACTCAATAAAGACAGCATGTTCGTAACTCCAACTGGGTCAAATTACTATTTTACCCTTGGGTTACCTCTGACTCCTTAAGTACCAGTGCTCCTCTAATGAACAACATGTTTATGATCCAACCAATAAATAGAAATGCTTTTCGAGTCAATGAGAGGGTATGGCCCTTTGTTCAAGTCCTGGAGACACCACTTGAGGGAACACTCATCTACTTAATCTCAAAGAGGTAATAAGTGAATTACATCTTGTATTATTATGTACCCAACTCTCCACTCGGTCTCATCCCAAAATGATAGGCATATTGGGTCAGCGAACTGGCCACCCTCACCCATGTAAATCAAATGACAATCCCTCACAAAAAGGAGTTTATAATATACTCGGGATTAAGACTAAGTCGCCTAGGTCAACTTTCCCTAATTTCTTTATGATGATTTTCATCTATCTTATAAAATATACAGATTCATGGTTAACTTTCTAAAACAATTTTTTAAAAAAGAAATAAACTTTTCTGTTTTTTTTTAAAGTAGATAACAAAAATAAAGAAAGAAATAAGTGGAAGTAGCGTTTCATTTGATTTTCAAAATCTAAGAATTCAATAAATAAATAAATAACCAAAACCCTTTTTTCATACCAATTTGATTTTGGATCTTTCATTTTTTACAATTAAGATTAGTAAACATTCTTCTACATATTAATTTCTTTGTTTTGTTATTTAACTTCAAAAAAAAAAAAAAAAAAAACTAAGCCGATTAGAAAAAGAAAAAAGATTAAGACCTACCAATTTAATTTATAATTTTTTAAAAATTTTAAATTTATAAATACTTTTCTACCCATTGATTTTTTTTTTTGTTATTTAAATTTAAAAAATGGTTGTTTTCAAATATATAAAAATAAATTAAAATATTTACAAAATATAGTAAAATTTTAGAACTATCAATGATAGATGCTGATAGACTTCTATCTGTGTCTATCAGTGACATTGATAGATTCGTCTATCAATGTCACTGATAGACACTGATAAATGTCAACCAGTATCTATCAGCAATTTTGTTCCATCTCGTAAATACTTTCAACACTTTTACAATTTGAAATAATTTTCTTTTAAAAAAAAGCTAAGCCAATTTTTTAAAAATAATAAATGATTTTTAAAAATTTGTTAAGGTTTAAAAGGATAAAGGGTATTGAGAATGAGAGAAAATATATGCATGTAAGAAACAACTAAATTAGAGGAAATAAATAAATAATAAAAAATAGGGTAAAGTCAATAGATTATGAAAATGCATATGAATGAATATGATCGGTTTGTTAAGACCCATAATCAAATCAAGGAGTTAAAGAATTAGAATGATTTGAATTATTTTTTTTAAAAGTGTTTAATGTTTAAGAAAAAATAATTTTTATTAGGTGTAAAAGCATGTTTTAAGACTTTTTTTTTTCCTCACTTATTTGTTTTTATGATGAAGTTTGAGAAAGTTAAAATCATCTTTGAGATAAATTTTTGAAATAGAAGAAAAATGAGTTTGGTGAACATGACTCAACAGCATAAAAATTCTATTTTTTTTAAAAAAAAAATTTTAGAGTTGAAGATTAGAGTCCTCCACTCCACATATTATAATTATTTAAATGATTTTATAAAATTATTTTTTGTGATGAGTCATTTTAATGTTTTCATCTTAAAAAGTAATCAAATGTGATTTTGAATTATTGACATTTAGTTTTAAAATTGGTTTTATAATCTTCACATCACTCCCAAAAAAAATCTAAGAAATTAGTATTTTTTTCACGTTCTTCTTGGTCAATCACTTGACCGAAAAATCAATCTTCATTGACTAGAAATTATTAAGTCAAATGATAACTATTTACATTTTATGTTAAATTCTGATTTTTAAGAATTAAACTTACATAACTACTTTTATTCATTGATTTCTTTGTTTGCTTTATTTACTTTCTAGTATTGTTTTAAGAAATCAAGTCAAATTTTAAAAATTAAAACAGAAATATATATTTTTTAAAATAATTTTGTTAACAATTCAAATATTTTGTTGTTGTTGGAAAAAACTAAAACTATGATAAAGAAATTTGAAGAAAACGAGTCTAACTTTTAAAAAATTAAATAGTTATCGAACGAGATCTAAATAACTGTGGGCTTTACCTATATACACCATTACCAAACAATCACTATTTTAAAACATACGTAATTTCGAACATTCTAAAACTTCTTCCAAACGTATTCATTAGAAAATATTCCTAATTTGTCACCAAATATAAACTTGCCGATAGTTGGGAGAAAGTGAATCTATTGAAAAGAGATTTAAAAAAATGGTCTATTAATTTTATTATAATTATGTAGATAAAAAATCAATTACCATTTTTAAAATCGATTATGGATAATCTAGACCCTACCATTGTCTAACGAAAAGGGTAAAATAAAAAAATAAAAAAGCAAAGAAAGAGAAGATAAGGATGTGTTGGAAGTTGAAGATAAGATTAGAGAGCATAAAATTCACAAAAGAGAAGAGTATTTGAACAAAGCTAATATTGTTTTTTTCTAATTCAGCTACAAATGGTGGGCCCACTATGGTAAAAACAAATTAATTGTCCCTTTCATTGGGTATTGTTTGTCTTGTTACAACACTAGGGTCGTGATTAAACCATGGGGATATAAATGTTACAAGTTTTACTTTATGAATTCTTTATTTTAATGTTTAAACACACACACACACACACACCTATATATATATTGGTCTAAGTTATTTTCTTAATCTTTGGATTTTCGAACTCTATGATTTTAAGGTCCGATGGATGGATGACCTAAAATTGAAGTGAAAATACGATTGTATGTCTTATTTTTCAAAATTAGGGGTTTTTGACATTTTGCTTACATCATATTCGTGTGAAATTATTAAAATGGAATCTTGCGCATGTGGATTGGTCTTTTGATCTCGTTCTTTGCTTTCCTCTTGTTGGAGGAGAAATCTCAGATCAACCACGGACCGCCACGTCATTTTTTTTTTTTTTTTTTATAAATAAGTGTATTTGATATTGTTGAATGATATTCACTCAACACCATGTGGAGGTGAAAAGATTCAAAACTTTGGCTTCTTGACCAATAGTAGGTGTCCTAACTAGGTGAGCTATTCACATGTTTAACAGATGTTCGTGGGATGAGGTGGAGGCAATAATAAGCTTCTCTAGTCTTGTCTCCATTCTCTAATTTATTCTTCATTCCACGAAAGTTTTCGTTTACTTCAATAGATTTCTTGTGAACAATTTATAGAAATCGTGTTCTCCGCAAAGAATTGTTGGCCATTCAGTTTTGTTAATAAAAAAATTCAATGAAAATGTTTTGGATTTTTTTCCCATGAAAACTCTCTATTTAAATGCTTAATTTTCGATAAAAAAATCATGAACATTGTAAAAGAAACCAAATAACACTTCATAAGCATATGAAATTAGTTGGTCTCATAACATTTTTTTTTTCTTTTTATGTATTATAAAATGGTGACAACATTATTGTCAATAGAATGTTATCAAATATATTGTAAATAAATCAATATATGGCGAAACTAGCTATAGAATACAATACTATAGGATTAGGAATTTCTACAAATTAATTGGCTAGGGTTAAAATAGATTTATTTTATCAAATAATATATAATTAAAAAAATAATGTATTGTAGTTTTAGCATATAATTAAGCATATGTTCTTTTTATTATTATTATTATTAAACATATGAATATCATATTTGAACATGACAGTTTTTGTGGCTTCTCATAATTTATTATTTTGTATTTTTATAAATTTTAGTTGATATAAATATAAAAAAAATCTTTGGTTTTTTTTTTTTTTAATATTCAACATCTGAAAGGTGAGATTTTGACATTTTGGTTGAAATTATATATATATATATAAATAAATTATAGCAAAATAAATTAAATTATGTCAATTTTGTTGAGTTAGAAACTTTATGGGTCTCAAAGTTTATTATGCTGAGATAATATACCGATTCATTAGTGTCATTGTTAATATCCATTCATATATTATATTTATAAATCTATCCTATATATGAAAAAAATGTTATTAGGAGAAACTCTTTACCTATACATTTTGCATTTATATTTTTAGTAAATTTATGAAAATTAAAGATTTAAATAGGTATAATTTAAGGGATGTAAAATGAAAATTTCTGAAAAATGGATTAAAGACAACATGATCTCACATGTTTCTTGAATAGCTTGCCTCACACACATATGTATAGATTTAAAAATCTTCCACGTGGTCTGTCGTGCATGCAATTCCGAACACCGGTGAGATTGTGAGAGTTGTATTGTAACATTTTGGATTTAATTATTCTTCTTTTGGCTTATTCTTCAAAAGAATTTGAGGAATATTATTTTTAAATAATAATATGGGTAATTTGAAATTATCATATATATATATATATATAAGAGAAAAAGAAAATGTAATAATAGATTATAAAGAAATTTAAAAAAAAATAATAATTGTTTCACATAAAAACAAAGGAAAGAAAAAAGCAACGTTCATCAACCAATTGTCTCAAATACCAATGCAAACTATCTCAAATATCAATGCAAACTGCTTATGTAACCGTAATTCTCATTTCACACCTAATATAGTATATAAATATATATTTTTGGAATAATAAATAATAATAAAGTTTTTTTTAGTCAAAATGACAACTAAGAATGATAAAGTAATATTTAATTTTGGGTTAATTGCTATATAACTACCCCTACTACTCTAGGATTTCCTTTTGACAACTCATTTTAACATTCACTAATCAAAATTCAAATGTTGACCGACAAAAATATAAATTTTTATTACGAAAATAAATTGTTTAAAGTTCATTTTTTTCATAACTTCTTTGTAGGGTATGAATTTTTATTCTATTTCTTTATTCTTCTTTTTTTTTCAAGTAAGGTTTGGTAGATTTAGTGATTTCTCTAAAGGTGTTTAATTATATAGGCTACACAACTTTTGCTTATAATTAAACATCAAATTTAGGTTTTGGTTAATAATTTGTTTGTTTTGGATTTTGGGCTTTGAAAATTGCATTTGTTTTCTCCAAATCTTTTTACAGTAATTGGGCCTAAAGATCACGCTTAAGTCCAATTAATTAAGCCCAAAGGCCAGACTCAAGTCCAATTAAATTAGGCCCAAAGGTTAGGCCCAAACCCATGAAGCCCATTAGGGAGCTCTATAAATTGAGAAGCTCCCTCATTTGCAAAGGTCAGCATTTCTACATTTCGAGAGCCATAGATAATTCATCAACACTCAATAAAGACAGCATGTTCGTAACTCCAACTGGGTCAAATTACTATTTTACCCTTGGGTTACCTCTGACTCCTTAAGTACCAGTGCTCCTCTAATGAACAACATGTTTATGATCCAACCAATAAATAGAAATGCTTTTCGAGTCAATGAGAGGGTATGGCCCTTTGTTCAAGTCCTGGAGACACCACTTGAGGGAACACTCATCTACTTAATCTCAAAGAGGTAATAAGTGAATTACATCTTGTATTATTATGTTCCCAACTCCCCACTCGATCTCATCCCAAAATGATAGGCATATTGGGTCAGCGAACTGGCCACCCTCACCCATGTAAATCAAATGACAATCCCTCACAAAAAGAGTTCATAATATACTCGGGATTAAGACTAAGTCGCCTAGGTCAACTTTCCCTAATTTCTTTATGATGATTTTCATCTATCTTATAAAATATACAGATTCATGGTTAACTTTCTAAAACAATTTTTTAAAAAAGAAATAAACTTTTCTGTTTTTGATTTTAAAGTAGATAACAAAAATAAAGAAAGAAATAAGTGGAAGTAGCGTTTCATTTGATTTTCAAAATCTAAGAATTCAATAAATAAATAAATAACCAAAACCCTTTTTTCATACCAATTTGATTTTGGATCTTTCATTTTTTACAATTAAGATTAGTAAACATTCTTCTACATATTAATTTCTTTGTTTTGTTATTTAACTTCAAAAAAAAAAAAAAAACTAAGCCGATTAGAAAAAGAAAAAAGATTAAGACCTACCAATTTAATTTATAATTTTTTAAAAAAATTAAATTTAATAAATACTTTTCTACCCATTGATTTTTTTTTTTTGTTATTTAAATTAAAAAAATGGTTGTTTTCAAATATATAAAAATAAATTAAAATATTTACAAAATATAGAAAAATTTTAGAACTATCAATGATAGATGCTGATAGACTTCTATCTGTGTCTATCAGTGACATTGATAGATTCGTCTATCAATGTCACTGATAGACACTTATAAATGTCAACCAGTATCTATCAGCAATTTTGTTCCATCTCGTAAATACTTTCAACAATTTTACAATTTGAAATAATTTTCTTTTAAAAATAAGCTAAGCCAATTTTTTAAAAATAATAAATGATTTTTAAAAATTTGTTAAGGTTTAAAAGGGTAAAGGGTATTGAGAATGAGAGAAAATATATGCATGTAAGAAACAACTAAATTAGAGGAAATAAATAAATAATAAAAAATAGGGTAAAGTCAATAGATTATGAACATGCATATGAATGAATATGATCGGTTTGTTAAGACCCATAATCAAATCAAGGAGTTAAAGAATTAGAATGATTTGAATTATTTTTTTTAAAAGTGTTTAATGTTTAAGAAAAAATCATTTTTATTAGGTGTAAAAGCATGTTTTAAGACTTTTTTTTTCCTCACTTATTTGTTTTTATGATGAAGTTTGAGAAAGTTAAAATCATCTTTGAGATAAATTTTTGAAATAGAAGAAAAATGAGTTTGGTGAACATGACTCAACAGCATAAAAATTCTATTTTTTTTTTTTTTAATTTTAGAGTTGAAGATTAGAGTCCTCCACTCCACATATTATAATTATTTAAATGATTTTATAAAATTATTTTTTGTGATGAGTCATTTTAATGTTTTCATCTTAAAAAGTAATCAAATGTGATTTTGAATTATTGGCATTTAGTTTTAAAATTGGTTTTATAATCTTCACATCACTCCCAAAAAAATCTAAGAAATTAGTATTTTTTTCACGTTCTTCTTGGTCAATCACTTGACCGAAAAATCGATCTTCATTGACTAGAAATTATTAAGGCAAATGATAACTATTTACATTTTATGTTAAATTTTGATTTTTAAGAATTAAACTTACATAACTACTTTTATTCATTGATTTCTTTGTTTGCTTTATTTACTTTCTAGTATTGTTTTAAGAAATCAAGTCAAATTTTAAAAATTAAAACAGAAATATATATTTTTTAAAATAATTTTGTTAACAATTCAAATATTTTGTTGTTGTTGGAAAAAACTAAAACTATGATAAAGAAATTTGAAGAAAACGAGTCTAACTTTTAAAAAATTAAATAGTTATCGAACGAGGTCTAAATAACTGTGGGCTTTACCTATATACACCATTACCAAACAATCACTATTTTAAAACATACGTAATTTCGAACATTCTAAAATTTCTTCCAAACGTATTCATTAGAAAATATTCCTAATTTGTCACCAAATATAAACTTGCCGATAGTTGGGAGAAAGTGAATCTATTGAAAATAGATTTAAAAAAATGGTCTATTAATTTTAATATAATTATGTAGATAAAACATCAATTACCATTTTTAAAATCGATTATGGATAATCTAGACCCTACCATTGTCTAACGAAAAGGGTAAAATAAAAAAATAAAAAAGCAAAGAAAGAGAAGATAAGGATGTGTTGGAAGTTGAAGATAAGATTAGAGAGCATAAAATTCACAAAAGAGAAGAGTATTTGAACAAAGCTAATGTTGTTTTTTTCTAATTCAGTTACAAATGGTGGGCCCACTATGGTAAAAACAAATTAATTGTCCCTTTCATTGGGTATTGTTTGTCTTGTTACAACACTAGGGTCGTGATTAAACCATGGGGATATAAATGTTACAAGTTTTACTTTATGAATTCTTTATTTTAATGTTTAAACACACACACACACACACACCTATATATATATTGGTCTAAGTTATTTTCTTAATCTTTGGATTTTCGAACTCTATGATTTTAAGGTCCGATGGATGGATGACCTAAAATTGAAGTGAAAATACGATTGTATGTCTTATTTTTCAAAATTAGGGGTTTTTGACATTTTGCTTACATCATATTCGTGTGAAATGACAAAATTCCGAAATCGTCAAATTTGTGACCAATTAAGAGTTGGCATGTGTCTCAAATTAAAATTGAGGACAAATTCTGTGTTTTCGTCGCAGACGTTGATTGAGTAAAATTAATTTCGACCAATTTGACGTTATAATTTGGACGTTGGGCACCCAAATATGGGCTTAAGATGGGCCTAAAATGCAAAAATAGGCCTATGCCCAGTTAATTGGGCCTAAAGACCAGGCTGAAGTCCAATTAAATTATGTCCAAAAGTTAGACCCATGGCCAATCAAGGCCAGGCCCAAGCCCATGAAGCCCATCAAGGAGCTCTATTAGAAGATCCCCTCATTTGCAAAGGTCAGCATTTATTGCACAGAGAGAATTCATCAACACTTCACTAAAGACCCACAGCTGCAGTCTTCTCATTATAGATATATTTCTATGTCCATGGATATAGACTAATACTAGCAAGATATATTTCTGTGTCCATGAATATAGTACCAATTCTAGCAAGTAGTCCTTTACGTGTGTTTGTAACTCCAACTAGGTCAAATTACCGTTTTAACCTTGGGTGTGTCAATGAGAGGGTAGAGTCCTTTGTTCAAGTTCTAGAGACACCACTTGAGGGAACACTCATCTACTTACCCTCAAAGAGGGAAGGAGTGAATTCTATCTTGTACTATTATGTTCCCAACTCCCCACTCTGTTTTATTATCCCCAAAATAGTAGGCATATTGGGTCAGCGAATTGGCCACCTTCACCCACGCAAATCAGAGGAAAATTCCTCGTGAACAAGAGTTCATAATATACCCAGGATTAAGACTAAGTAGCCTAAGTCAACTTTCTCTAATTTCTTTACGATGATTTTCATCTATCTTATAAAATATACGGATTCATAGTCAACTTTCTGAAACAATTTTTTTTAAAAAGAAATAAACTTTTATTTTTTTTTATTTTAAAGTATATAACAAAATTAAAGAAAGAAATAAGTGGAAGTAGCATTTCATTTTATTTTCAAAATCTAAGAATTCAATAAATAAATAAATAAATAAATAAAAAATTTTATACCAATTTGATTTTGGATCTTTCATTTTTTACAGTTAAGCTTAGTAAACATTCTTCTATATATTAATTTCTTTGTTTTGTTATTTAACTTCAAAAAGAAAAAAAAACTTAGCCAATTTTAAAAAAGAAATAAATGAAAGTAGTATTCTTAAGATTTGATTTTCAAAATCTAAAAAGTAAAAAAAAAATAATAAAAAAGAAAAGAAAAGAAAAGAAAAAATATTAAGACCTACCAATTTAATTTATAATTTTCGATTTTTAAAATTAAATTTAATAAACACTTTTCTACCCATTGATTTCTTCTTTTTTTTTTTAATTTCAAAAATGGTTATTTTCGAATATAAAAAAATAAATAAAAATGTTTACAAAATATAGCAAATTTTAGATCTATCAATGATAGACACTGATATATTTCTATCCGTATCTATCAGCGTCTACCATTGATAGTTCTAAAATTTTGTTCCATCTTGTAAATATTTTCAACAATTTTACTATTTGAAATAATTTTCTTTTTAAAAAAAACTAAGCCAAATTTTGAAAAATAGTAAATAGTTTTTAAAAAATTGTTATGGTTGAAAAGGGTAAAGGGTATTGAGAATGAGAGGAAATACATGCATGTAAGAAACAACTAAATTAGAGGAAATAAATAAATAATAAAAAGTAGGGCAAAGTCAATAGATTATGAAAATACATATGAATGAATATGATCAATTTGTTAAGACCCATAATCAAATCAAGGAGTTAAAGAATTAGAATGATTTGAATTTTTTTTTTTAAAGTGTTTATTATTTAAGAAAAAAATAATTTTCATTAGGTGTTAAAGCACGTTTTAAGACCTTTTTCCTCACTTATTTGTTTTTATGATGAAGTTTGAGAAAGCTAAAATAATGTTTGAGATAAATTTTTGTTGAGTTAGAAACTTTATATTTTATTTTTTGTTATAATGAATGGGTCTCAAAGTTTGTTATGCCTAGAAGATAAATTGATTCATTAGTGTCGTGTTAATATCCATTCATATATTACATTTATAAATTTATCCTATATATGAAAAAAAATGTTATTAGGAGAAACTCTTTACCTATACATATTGCCTTTATATTTATAGTAAATTTATGTGTTACACTTTACCTATGGGAGTCAACTTTTCACGTGTAGTTGTTCATTTAAAGAATAATGAAGGAGACGTTTCAAATCTTCACAAAACATATTTTTTTTATAAAAAGAATTTAGGTTGAATAAGTACCATTGGTGCAAACTCTCTGAGATGGAATGCCATAATAAAATTTGTTAAATTGTCTAACTTTTAAAAATCAATGATAATTATTAAAACAAACTATATCATATTTATTTATTGCATGCCAAACAAAAACCAATTTTTCTTTTTAAATTAGAAAAGAAAACACTAAATTAAACTCTAAACAAAAATTATATCAATTTAAATCCTAAACTTTCGTAGATATATCAATTTTACACCCTTCATTACGTTCTTTCTAGGCAAATATCGTGTGATACATATAATTTTATCAACTAAACTCCTAAACTTTCATAAACAAATCAATTTAGACTCTCATCTAAAACTTCTGTTGAAAAGTGTCCATGCATCAAGTTTAATCATCTATTTTATTAATTCAACATCTCGAAAAGTCTACACACGTATAAGAATGATGCATCGACAATTTTCAAATGTAATCTTAATAAAGAGTTAAATAATTGATTCACTTATAATAATTTAAAAGATAAATTTTTTTAAAAAAAATTATATAATTCTTCCAATATTTTTTAAATCAAATCTAAAAAGAGACGATTAATCGGTAAATTTATAAAATTCAAGATTTAAATAGGTATAATTTAAGGGATGTAAAATGAAAATTTCTCAAAAATGGATTATAGACAACATGATTTCACATTTTTCTTGAATAGCTAGCTTCACGCACATATGTATAGATTTAAAAATCTTCCACGTGGTCTGTCATGCATGCATTTTCGGAAACCGGTGAGACGTGAGACTGTGAGAGTTGTAATATTTTGGATTTAATTATTCTTTTTTTGGCTTATTTTTCAAAGGAATTTGAGGAATATTCTTTTTAAATAATAATATGGATAATTTGAAATTATCATATATATAAATATATATTTATTAAATCTGTGGATGGATGATGTTTTACTTTATTTGAAAGAGAAAATAATGGTATGAAACAAAATTTAATAATTATTAAGAAAAAAAATTAACGATTATCTATGTATTATCCTTACTATGTTTATTAATATTGAAATATATCATAAATATTTGATCATATGTATTACTTCCATCGACAATAATGATATGATATTTTCATAATTGACCTTCTAAACAAGTCAAAAATGACATAAATTACATATCTAGTACGTCAGTTCTGAAAGATACGATAAGAATGTTGATTTCATGATATTCAGATGTCACATGCAGAACACGACATCATACTATAATAGAATATGTTTAATCAGATTTCCAGAAGTGACATCGATAAAAATAGAAACCTTAAAATCTAACAACTCAAAGCATTCACACTCTTAAAAGTTAAAATAAATATTCTTAATCGTGAATATTTATGAAAAGTAACAATTTTGTCTCTTGATCTTTAGTATGTAACAATCAGGATGTGTTTGGAGCAAAGATTATCCTAAATTATGAAAGGCCTAAACTAATACAATCATTAACTTATGGTTTTGAGTCTTTTGACTAATATAACTACAAATTTTAGGAGTATATTGACTAACACATAAAAAGTTTAGGGATATATGTTATTTTTCTTTAGTACATCAAAAACTATATCAAGTGATGGATGGTAAAGAAAAGGAATTCAAATTTGGGTCAACAAAAGAAATAGTAAATTTTGAAGATTCATTTTGAAAAATAGCAAAAAAAAAAAAAAAAATCAAAATTAGAAAATCGTAAAATGATTTTTTAAATTATTATTCGAGAATTTTGAAATGACCAAAATACCAATCATTAAATGGTACAAAACCTTTTGAAAAGTAACTCTGCAAAAAAGTTTAAAATTATAAAAATAAACAATCATTAAATTGAGAAATATTATATTATCCTTAAATACTACTCCATATTTGTAGAAATCAGGAGAAAATATCGTATATTTAAACAAATGAAAAATTAAGGCTACTTTATTTTTATTTTTAAAAATTAAGCTTATAAACACTACTTACATCTCCCAGTTTCATACATTGTGATCTAAATTTTGAAAACTATAAAGAGTAGTTCCTAAAAAATTGATTTTGTTTTTGAAATTCAACTAAAAATTCAACAGTATTTAAAAAAAGAAAGATGCAAATCATTATAAAAAATGTAGAGGAAATAAACTATGATAGTGTGGAAACATAATAAATAATAAAAAGGATAAGTGAATCTAGGCCATCAGTGAAGAATTGAAGCTCCAGGGCGACTTACGAAGCGTTTTGAGCTAAAAATTTGAGATAATATTGTTAACTCAATTATAAACAACTTTGTAGAATGAAACTTTTTAAGATGAGGCCTGGAAATCGAGTTATATAATTTTGAATGTTGAACTGGAAATTGTTGAACAAGCAGGCAGCTGCTTGAATTGGGGCCAATGATGAAGTTTTGAATCTCCAGATTAAACGACGAGGAATTTTGAGCTGAAGTTTTAAGGTAATGTTGCTAACTCAATTCTAAACATTTTTGTAGAAGGAAGTTTCTTCAGAAGAGGGCTGGATTTTGAGTTATGAATTTTTGAAGTTGTCACAGAGGATCTGGGCATAAGCAGACCGCTGCTTAGGAAGATGCTTAGGCAGCTCAAGAGCGAGAGCGAGGGAGAGCGAGAGGGAGCGAGAGAAAGCGAGAGGGAGCGAGAGCGCGAGCGAGCGAGAGCGAGAGGTGGATCTCGCTAGGGACGGGAATCTCGCTGGTTTGCACTGGATCTCGCTGGTTTTGCATTAAAACTCGCTGGAAAGTGCCAAATCTCGCTGGGAAGGGTAAATCTCGCTCATAGGGATGATCTCGCTCATGATGATTTTCTCGCTAGTCATGCTGATTTTGTTGATAAAAGTTCCATTAGTAAATGAACTATTTGAGGTATTTTGATAAGAGGAGTATAACCCGTTAAGAGGCCAACGAGCTGTGATGACTATGTGATGACTTACTATTTTAATGATTTAGAAACTGTGATTTCTTGAAGATATTTCTCATGCTAAGTGTTTAAATGAAGTGCCAAGCAACGTGTTTGTGAAACTGTTTCTCATGCTAAGTAAAGCATGTTTTCCATGGAATTGATATGATTTAAATATGTTATTTTGTCCAAATACTTTCAGCATGTTTAAGTAACTCCATTTTTTATGATGAACTAGTATGATGATTTGAGCACTAAGCCTTAGTGTTCAACTAAATGTTAATGACTAGTTTTACTTAAAATGCGATACCGAAGGACATTTGAGAAGGTATCCGCCCAAATCTCAGTACATTTCATCACTAAAGAAGAGAAGATATTTTAACCTTTGGTACTCATAGCCTTAAAATTATAAAAGATTTATAGCAATAAGAACAAAACAAAAAGAGAAAACGAAAATGTAATAATAGATTATAAAAATAAAAATTAAAAATAATAATAAATTTTTCACATAAAAACAAAGAAAAGAAAAAGCAACAGTTCATCTCAAATATCAATTCAAACGGCTACATGTAATTCCCATTACACACCTAATATAATATATAAATATATATTTTTGGAATAATAAATATACAACTCACTCAAATATTACTCATATATCTATATTGAATTATTTATTTTCTATGGTGAAGTAAGACTAATAAAAAGGATGTGGTTTAGGATGTATACATTTTTGTATAATTCATCGGTTTGTGATGTGACAAACTTTTTTTCCCAAAATATATTTTTGATTTTTTTTTTTTTGTTATGTGATTTTGGAATGATGCAATAGGATAAATGCAATCCATTGAACCTAAATATGACTTTTCATGAAATAAAATATAATGAGCAATACTTGGTGATTAATATTTGGATGTATCCTATTTCTATGCATCTTACTTTCATCACACACAATAAGAATTAAAATATTTAAATAAAGATATAAAAAGAATTTATCACGTAACAAATTATGATAAGATAATTTGGTGGATGCACAAAGATAGATATAGACCCAGATATATCTGAGTAATTTTCATACTGATACAACTTTTCTAATCATATGGTAAACTGTGATTGGACTATTGGGTCAGAAAGATGGTGGAATGCAGGATGCAGTGGGGTATTTTTCATCTTTAATTACCACTAGTTACTAAAGGACAAAAATGCCCCTAGTAATTCGTTTAGCAAGAGAATAAAAAAACATAGAAAAAGAAAAATAAAAATAAAAAGTTTAACCCCAAGGCTTATAAATAAACTCCAATGTTGCACTTTAAAATCAGAGTCCAGAAAGAACAAGAAGAACAAGAAAGACAGAGAGAGCCTCGATGACGAGGAAGAAAGTGAAGTTGGTTTGGATTGCAAGCGATAATGCAAGAAAAGCCAGTTTCAAGAAACGAAGGCTCGGATTGTTAAAGAAAGTAAGTGAACTCACCATTCTCTGCGGCGTTTTCGCCTTTGCTGTCGTTAATGGCCCCGACGAGGACCATCCCGTCATCTGGCCATCTCTCTCCGTCGCTCAACACCTCTACCATCACTTTCTCAACCTTCCGGAAGTCGAACGCCAGAAGAAAATGACGAATCAAAAGACATATCTCAAGGAATGTACCACCAAAGCTCAAGATATGCTAAAGAAACTCATCAAGAAGAATCAAGAACTTGAACTCGATCTTCTCATGCATCAATTGCATCAAGGTCATCATATTTCCCAACTCACCAATGGGGAATTACTCGCATTGTTCTGGATGGTCGGAGAGAGAATAAGAGACTGCCAAAAACGAATCGAGTATCATCAACAGGTTGATCGTCTTCCTCCTCCTCCTACTGAATTTGTTCCTTCTAACTCTCATCTGCTTGAAATAGGGAGCAATGAGATGGATCTTGTTGATAATGGAAGGAATTTGATGGATCAATGGTTTATTGATATGGTGATGAATTCGAATGATAAAATTGGGGGAAATAGTAGCAATATGGCAGGGGAGTTAAGGTTTGTTCAATCGGAAGTGAATATGGGCGATTTGATGAATGGAGAAAATTTGATGGTGGGAATCAGCGAATTAGGCGGAATGGAAACGATTATTGTTGAAGGAGATGGCGATGAGAACATTTTGTTATCGGAGTGGAATTTTGGGGTAAATGACAATTCTGGAATGTGTGAGATTGAGAAGCTTATGAACGACATTAATGGCGTTGGTGTTGAGGCTACTGTTAGTCATATGGATTTCACTCACCAAGCGGATTTTGGAATCGGTGGTGACGTCAATGGTGGAGACCCTATGAGGAGTCTATATTCCGATGTCTGCTACTACGGCGACAGTGGTGGTGTAAGGATTGATGTGAATGATGATGCAGAGATGTTGCTTCAAGGATTGTTTGAAAGTGAAATAAGCTGCAACAATGAAAATGGAAATGGAAATAAAATTCAACATGGAAATGGAAATGAGAATCAGAATAAGGAAGGTGAAGACGTTAAAGATGATCTTCTAAGTAAGGAATTTGGGAGTTACTCCAATTTTCTCTCTCTCTATATAAAAATATTATGATGGTATGAATTATGATCTAGTGTCTAAAGAAAATAGAATAATGTGTTAGTTTCTTATGAGTAGTTAAAATCTAGTTCTCATTTTTAAGTGTGGATTAATTGAAATATTTGAGTAGTCTACTTAAGCATTTTTTAGAGATTAAAAAAAAAATATATGATCATCATGGCTAATGATCACTATTTTAGTATTTGTCCAGATAATTCTGTATCAAGTTTGTATAAGTTAATTGAGTGAAGTTTAAATTGTCTCTTTTTATAAGAATTTAAATATCTGATTTTTCATATATTATTGATATATACTTATTTAGTGAATTCGAAAATTCGATTTTCAATCTCGCGCAATTTTTTTTATAATATTTGGAATGGAAGAATAGAACGGCTTCGAATGCATGAACTAGGTTTATTTTAATAAAATTATAAATGTTTTTATTATTATTATTATTATTATTATTATTATAACTCCCACAATGGTCTCGCATGCATGCAATTATAGAAGATGGTGAAACGTGAGTACATGAGGGTGGCAATATTTTGGATAATTATTCTCTTTTGGCTTATTCTTGGAATTTAAGGAATATTCTTTTTAAATAATAATGGGTATATTTTTTTTAGGAATAATAATGGGTATTTGAACCATAGAACATATTTGAAATCTTATAAACATATTATTAAAAAATGAGAAAGACTGATATTTTAAATTAATCTCATTTTGAGGTATATCTCGTCTTGTTTTGGGAGTAAAGAGAGACAATAATGATACGAAACAAAATTTAGTAATTATTTGAGAATATTTGTTGGTTAGCCATGTATTATTTTTACTATGTCTATTAATATTAGAATTCAACTCTTTACCTAAGAAATATGCAAACAATTGTAGAAAAGAAATTACGAAGAATTAGGCTTAATTTTTAAAAATAAAAAATCAAATGGTTACCAAATGAAGTATTAGTCTCTTTTGATTTTAATATATAACAAACACTTATTTTTATATTTTTAATTTTGCAACAATTTAGTCCATATACACTTTCAAATTTTTAACAATTGTACAGGGCAGAGACTACATTATGACAAATGTTAAAATACATATACTAAATTGTTACATAATAAAATTGATGACTAAGACCTCATTTGATAATCATTTAGTTTTTTTTAAAAAAAATTAAGCCTATAGTTCTTCCACCTCTAACTTTTTAATTTGTTATCTACTTTTTACTTGTGTTTTAAAAAATCAAGCCGAATTTTGAAAATTAAAATAATAGTTTTAAAAGCTTGTTTTTCTTTTTAGAATTCTGCTAAAAAATCAATTTTTGTACTTGAGAAAGATGCAAATGATTGTAAGAAATTAAGATGAAATATGTTAATTGTCAAAAAACCAAAACCAAAAAACAAAACGATTACCAAATGAGACCTAATTTATTACAAAATAAAAAATATAGAGAGAGAGATATTGAGGCTTAGTTTGGAGTTGTAGCTTCTAAAATAATTTCTCGTGATTGTAGTTCTAAAAAACAATTGTAAAATGAAGAAAATAGTAGTATTTGTTCAATTTTAATTTTGAACATGAAAAAGTATGTTAAATTTTTTGGATAAATAATAGTAAATTGTCGTGATGGATAATAATGCCTAAATTAAATAGACCTATTTTCAAAATATTTTTTTTATAATTATTTAGGAAGCATTTAGGACAAGGGTTATCATCAAAATATAATAACCACCTCTTGCTACAAGAAAACTAATTCAAAACCTCCAATTAACTACAATCAACACTATTTCAAAACCCGCATTTGCTACAGTATTTACTATTTACTACAACTTTTACTATTTTACATTCATCATTTTTTTTTATCATTTGCTACAGTATTTACTATTTCCTTCTCAAACTAAAATAGTTTACATCTCAGACACATACTATTATAACCTAAACTAAAATAATCTATACCCAAAGACAAACTATCATAATCCAACTATAACAATCTATAACTATAATAACTAGTTTATTGTCCCAAACGCCTCTTAGATGTTATATCATATATGTTGAAAACTTAAATTTATATATTCTTTGCTCTAATTTTCTTCAAAGAAAAAATATAAGATTATTTTTTAAATATAGGAGAAATATGTGCTATTATGTAAAGAAAAAAATGATAGCATTGCACTAACCAATTTAAAATTTTAGGATATAGATATTCACTGCATAAGGAATATACTAAATATACAAAATAAATCTTAATCTATAAATAATAAAATTGAAATTTTGCTTAAAAGTTGGTCAGAAACAAATTCTTAAAACGATGAGAACAAATCAGTCTTTTGAAGAGTGTCCATGCATAAACAAATCAATTTAGACTCTCAACTAAAACTTCTTTTGAAGAGTGTCCATGCATCAAGTTTAATCATCTATTTTATTAATTCAACATCTCGAAAAGCCTATACACCTATAATAATAAAATGCATCGACAATTTTCAAATGTAATCTTAATAAAAGGTCTAAATAATTGATTCACTTATAATAATTTAGAAGATAAATTTAAAACGGAATTATATAATTTTTACAATATTTTTCAAACCAAATCTTAAAAAAAATGATTAATCGATAAATTTATGAAAGTTCAAGATTTAAATAGGTACAATTTAAAATGAAAATTTCTCCAAAATAGATTAAAGACAACATGATCTCACATGTTTCATGAATAGCCCTGACACACATATGTATAGATTTAAAAATCTTCCACGTGGCCTGTCATGCATGCAATTCCGGAAACTGGTGAAAGGTGAAACTGTGAGAGTTGTATTGTAATATTTTGGATTTAATTATTCTTCTTTTGGCTTATTCTTCAAAAGTATTTGAGGAATATTCTTTTTAAATAATATTATGGATAATTTGAAATTATCATATATATAAATATATATATTAAATCTGTAGATTGATGTTGTTTTACTTTATTTGAAAGAGAAAACAATTTAATAATTATTAAGAAAAAATTAATGATTATCTGTATATTATCCTTACAATCTTTATTAATATTGATAAATAGTTGATCATATGTAATACTTTCATTGACAATAATGATATGATATTTTAATAATTGACCTTCTAAACAAGTCAAAAATGACGTAAGTTACATATCTAGTGCGTCGGTTTCGAAAGATAAATAAGAACATTGATTTCATGATATTCAGATGTCACATGCAGAACACGACATCATACTTTAATAGAATATGTTTAATCAGATTTCCAGGAGTGACATCGATAAAAATAGTAACCCTAAAAACTAACAACTCAAAGCATTCACACTCTTAAAAGTTAAAACAAATATTCTTAATCATGAATATTTATGGAAAGTAAAAATTTAGTCTCTTGATCTTTAGTATGTAACAATTTATGGTGTGTTTGGGGCGAAGACTATCCTAAGATTATAATAACTACTAAAGTAAATACTATTTTGTATTCCCCAATTAGTTACAGTCAATATTATTTCTAAACCCTCATTTTCTATAGTATTTACTATTTCACATTCATATCTTTTTATTCATTGCTACAGTGTTTACTATTTCCTTCACAAATTAAAATAGTTTTCACTTCAAACACATACTATTATAAATCAAGCTAATATAATCTATACCCCAAACACAAACTATTATAACTTAACTATAATAACCTAGGACTATAATAATCAACTCTTTGCCCCAAACGCCCCTTAGTCTATACACTTTTAAATACATAACGATTGTTCAAGATACAGATGACATCATTACAAATTTCAAAATACAAGTACTAAATTATTATAAAACAAAAAATATAGAGACAAAATCATGAGGTGTTTTCAAATAAAGGAAAATGAACCAACTTATTTACAAATATAACAACTCGTTACTATCTATCAGTGATAGATCACGAGATTGATGTCCATCGTGATCTGTCGTCCATTGATAGATGTCTATCGCGATCTATCACTGATAGACAGTAATATTTTGTATACTAAAAATATTTTCAAGAGTTTTACCATTTAAAACAATTACCCTTAAATACATTACCCACTAAAATTTAGCAATTAAATTATTACTTTCATAAAATTCACTATCGTTTAATTGAGATAAAATACCTGCCTCGAAATTCACGAAAGGAAAGAAATCATATTACAAATCTCGGTACATTTCATCACTAAAGAAGAGAAGATATTTTAACCTTTGGTACTCATAGCCTTAAAATTATAAAAGATTAATGGCAATAAGAACAAAAGAAAAAGAGAAAAAGAAAATGTAATAATAGATTATAAAAAAATTTAAAAATAATGATAATTTTTTCACATAAAAACAAAGAAAAGAAAAAAGCAATAGTTCAACCAATTGTCTCAAATATCAATGCAAACTTAACCGTAATTCCCATTTCACACCTAATATAATATATAAATATATATTTTTGGCATAATACATAATAATAAAGTTCGTTTTTAGTCAAAATGACAACTCATAATGATATAGTAATATTTAATTTTGGGTTAATTGCTATATTACTACCCCTACTATTCAGATTTTCCTTTTGACAACTCATCTTCATTCACCAATCACAATTCCAATGTTGACTGACAAAAATATGAATTTTTATTTCGAAAATAAATTGTTTAAAGTTTTTTTTTTTTTTTTTATAACTTTGTAGGGTTTGAATTTTGTATAGCTTTTGTGATATATTCTATTTCTTTTTCTTTTTCTTTTTTTTTTTCAGTAAGGTTTGGTAGATTTAATGATTTCTCTAAAGGAGTTTAATTATATAGGCTACACAAATTTTGCTTATAATTAAACATGAAATTTAGGTTTTGGTTAATAATTAGTTTGTTTTGGATTTTGGGCTTTGAAAATTGTGTTTGTTTTCTCTTAATCTTTTTACAGTACTTTTCATCCATCCTTAAGAAAAATTTGCATCCATAGCCAACTTTGTGTAGCTCACTTTATCGTCTGACTATAATTTGCCAAAATGAACATAGCTTCAACTGGCAAAGTGTTTGTATTATTATCCTCAAAGTGAGAGATTCGACTCCCCTACCCCACATATTGTCAAAAAAAAAAAAAAAAAAAAGTTTGTCACACGATCAACTCTTCTCATATATACATATATACAAACTTGGGTGCATCCCGTGTTATACTCATTTTTCTAAAACTCACTCGAGTATCAACATGTTCATGGAGATGAGTATAGTCTTGTGGCTGCACTCAAATATTACTCATATATCTATATTGAATTATTTATTTTCTATGGTGAAGTAAGAATAATAAAAAGGATGTGGTTTAGGATGTATACATTTTTGTATAGTTCATCGGTTTGTGATGTGACAAACTTTTTTTCCCAAAATATATTTTTGATTTTTTTTGTTATGTGATTTTGAAATGTTGAAATAGGATAAATGCAATCCATTGAACCTAAATATGACTTTCCATGAAATAAAACATAATGAGCAATACTTGGTGATTAATATTTGGATGTATCCTATTTCTATGCATCTCACTTTCATCGCACACAATAAGAATTAAAATATTTAAATAAAGATATAAAAAGAATTTATCACGTAACAAATTATGATAAGATAATTTGGTGGATGCACAAAGATAGATATAGACCCAGATATATCTGAGTAATTTTCATACTGATACAACTTTTCTAATCATATGGTAAACTGTGATTGGACTATTGGGTCAGAAAGATAGGTGGAATGCAGGATGCAGTGGGGTATTTTTCATCTTTAATTACCACTAGTTACTAAATGACAAAAATGCCCTAGTAATTCGTTTACCAAGAAAATAAAAAAAACTTAGAAAAAGAAAAATAAAAATAAAAAGTTTAACCCCAAGGCTTATAAATAAACTCCATTGTTGCACCTTAAAATCAGAGTCCAGAAAGAACAAGAAGAACAAGAAAGACAGAGAGAGCCTCGATGACGAGGAAGAAAGTGAAGTTGGTTTGGATTGCAAGCGATAATGCAAGAAAAGCCAGTTTCAAGAAATGAAGGCTCGGATTGTTAAAGAAAGTAAGTGAACTCACCACTCTCTACAGCGTTTTCGCCTTTGCCGTCGTCAATGGCCTCGACGAGGACCATCCCGTCATGTTGTTTTACTTTATTTGAAAGAGAAAACAATTTAATAATTATTAAGAAAAAATTAATGATTATCTGTATATTATCCTTCTATGTTTATTAATATTGATAAATAGTTGATCATATGTAATACTTTCATTGACAATAATGATATGATATTTTAATAATTGACCTTCTAAACAAGTCAAAAATGACGTAAGTTACATATCTAGTGCATCGGTTTCAAAAGATACGATAAGAACATTGATTTCATGATACTCAGATGTCACATGCAGAACACGACATCATACTTTAATAGAATATGTTTAATTAGATCTCCAGGAGTGACATCGATAAAAATAGTAACTCGAAAAGCTAACAACTCAAAGCATTCACACTCTTAAAAGTTAAAACAAATATTCTTAATCATGAATATTTATGGAAAGTAAAAATTTAGTCTCTTGATCTTTAGTATGTAACAATTTATGGTGGGTTTGGAGCGAAGACTATCCTAAGATTATAATAACTACTAAAGTAAATACTATTTTGTATTCCCCAATTAATTACAGTCAACATTATTTCTAAACCCTCATTTGCTATAGTATTTACTATTTGTTATGGCTTTTACTATTTAACATTTATATCTTTTTATTCATTGCTACAGTGTTTACTATTTCCTTCTCAAATTAAAATAGTTTACACTTCAAACACATAATATTATAACCCAAACTAATATAATCTATACCCCAAACACAAACTATTATAACTTAACTATAATAACCTAGAACTATAATAATCAACTCTTTGCCTCAAACGCCCCTTAGTCTATGCACTTTTAAATACATAACGATTGTTCAAGATACAGATAACATCATTACAAATTTCAAAATACAAGTACCAAATTATTATAAAACTAAAAATATAGAGACAAAATCATGAGGTGTCTTCAAATAAAGGAAAATGAACCAACTTATTTATAAATATAACAAAACGTTACTATCTATCAATGATAGGCTGCGAGATTGATGTCCATCGTGATCTGTCGTCCATTGATATATGTCTATTGCGATCTATCACTAATAGACAGTAATATTTTGTTATACTAAAAATATTTTCAAGAGTTTTACCATTTAAAACAATTACCCTTAAGTTCATTACCCACTAAAATTTAGCAATTAAATTATTACTTTCATAAAATTCACTATCGTTTAATTGAGATAAAATCCTGCCTCGAAATTCACGAAAGGAAAGAAATCATATTACAAATCTCGATACATTTCATCACTAAAGAAGAGAAGATATTTTTAACCTTTGGTACTCATAGCCTTAAAATTATAAAAGATTAATGGCAATAAGAACAGAAGAAAAAGAGAAAAAGAAAAAAAGATTTTAAAATAATGATAATTTTTTCACATAAAAACAAAGAAAAGAAAAAGCAACAGTTCAATCAATTGTCTCAAATATCAATATAAACTTAACCGTAATTCCCATTTCACACCTAATATAATATATAAATATATATTTTTGGTATAATAAATAATAATAAAGTTCTTTTTTAGTCAAAATGACAACTCATAATGATATAGTAATATTTAAGTTTGGGTTAATTGCTATATAACTACCCCTACTATTCCAGATTTTCCTTTTGACAACTCATCTTCATTCACCAATCACAATTCCAATGTTGACTGACAAAAATATGAATTTTTATTTCGAAAATAAATTGTTTAAATTTTTTTTTTTTTTTATAACTTTGTAGGGTTTGAATTTTGTATAGCTTTTGTGATATATTCTATTTCTTTTTCTTTTTCTTTTTTTTTTTCAAGTAAGGTTTGGTAGATTTAATGATTTCTCTAAAGGAGTTTAATTAGATAGGCTACACAACTTTTGCTTATAATTAAACATGAAATTTAGGTTTTGGTTAATAATTAGTTTGTTTTGTATTTTGGACTTTGAAAATTGTGTTTGTTTTCTCCTAATCTTTTTACAGTAATTTTCATCCATCCTTAAGAAAAATTTGCATTCATAGCCAACTTTGTGTAGCTTACTTTATCATCCGACTATAATTTGCCAAAATGAACATAGCTTCAACTGGCAAAGTGTTTGTATTATTATCCTCAAAGTGAGAGATTCGACTCCCCTACAACATATATTGTAAAAAAAAAAAAACCATAGTTTGTCACACGATCAACTCTTTTCATATATACATATATATACACTTGGGTGCATCCCGTGTTGTACTCATTTTTGTACAACTCACTCGAGTATCATACTGATACAACTTTTCTAATCATATGGTAAACTATGATTGGACTATTGGGTGGCTACAGAAAGATAAGTGGAATGCAGAATGCAGTAGTGTATTTTTCATCTTTAATAACCATTAGTTACTAAAGGACAAAAATGCCCCTAGTCATTCATTTACCAAGAGAATAGAAAAACTAAGAAAAATAAAAATAAAAATAAAAAGTTTATTCTAAAAAAATGACAAAAATGCCTCAAGACATATCTCAAGGAACGAGCCACCAAAGTTTAAGATATGCTAAAGAAACTCATCAAGAAGAATCAAGAACTTGAACTCGATCTTCTGATGCATCAATTGCATCAAGATCGTCATATTTCCCAACTCACCAATCGGAACTACTCGCATTGTTCTGGATGGTCGGAGAGAGGATAAGAAACTGCCGAAAATGAATCGAGTATCATCAACAGGTTCATCGTCTTCCTCCTCCTCCTACTGAATTTGTTCCTTCTAACTCTCATCTGCTTGAAATATGGAGCAATGAGATGGATCTGGTTGATAATGGAAGGAATTTTATGGATCAATGTTTTATTGATATGGTGATGAATTCGAATGACAAAATTGGGGGAAGTAGTAGGAATATGGCAGGGGAGTTAGGGTTTGTTCAATCGGAAGTGAATATGGGCGATTTGATGAGTGGAGGAAATTCAATGGTTGGAATCGGCGATTTGTTCTGGATGGTCGGAGGGCGGAACGGAAACGATTATTGTTGAAGGAGATGGAGATGAGAACATTTTGTTATCGGAGTGGAATTTTGGGGTAAATGACAATTCTGGAATGAGTGAGATTGAGAAGTTTGTGAACGATATTAATGGCGTTGGTGTTGAGGCTATTGTTAGTCATATGGATTTCACTCACCAAGTGGTTTTTGGAATCGGTGGTGACCGATGGGGACCCTATGGGGAGTCTGTTTTCCGATGGCTGCTACTACGACGACGTTGGTGGTGTAGAGATTGATGTAAATGATGATGCAGAGATGTTGCTTCAAGGATTGTTTGAAATTGGAATAAGCTGCAACAATGGAAATGGAAATGGAAATGGAAATGAGAATCAAAATAATGAAGGTGAAGACATTGAAGATGATCATTTGCTTATTCTTAATTAAGCTCTAAATAATGGAGGAATTTGGGAGTTACTCCAATTTTCTCTCTCTATATACATATATATAAAAATATTATGATGGTATGAATTAGGATCTAGTGTCTAAAGAAAATATAATAATGTGTTAGTTTCTTATGAGTAGTTAAAATCTAGTTCTCTTTTTTAAGTGTGGATTAATCGAAATATTTGGAGTAGTCTACTTAAGCATTTTCTAGAGATTAAAAAAAAGTATGATCATCTTGGCTAATGATCACTATTTTAGTATTTGTCCAGATAATTCTGTATCAAGTTTGTCTAAGTTAATTGAGTGAAGTTTAAATTATCTCTTTTTTATAAGAATTTAAATATCAGATTTTTCATATATTATTGATATATACTTATTTAGTGAATTCAAAAATTCGATTTTCGATCTCTCCCAATTTTTTTATAATATCTGGAATGGAGGAATAGAACATCTAGCTTCGAATTCATGAACTAGGTTTATTTTAATAAAATTATAAATGTTTCTATTGTTGTTGTTATTATTATTATTGTTGTTGTTGTTGTTGTAACTCCCACAATGGTCTCGCATGCATGCAATTACAGAAGATGGTGAAACGTGAGTACATGAGGGTGGCAATATTTTGGATAATTATTCTTCTTTTGGCTTATTCTTGGAATTTGAGGAATATTCTTTTTAAATAATAATGGGTATTTGAATCATAGAACAAATGTGAAATCTAATAATAAAGATATTATTAAAAAATAGAATGACTGATTTTTTAAATTAATCTCATTTTAAGGTATATCTCGTCTTGTTTTGGGAATAAAGAGAGACAATGATGATACGAAGCAAAATTTAGTAATTATTTGAGAATATTTGTTGGTTACTCGTGTGTTATTTTTACTGTCTATTAATATAAAATATATTATTAATAATTACAATTATGTCATACGTTTGATTGATAACGAACGATATGGTATTTCAATAATTGACATTCTAAACAAGTCAAAAATGACAACTTACGTATCTAATACGTTGGTTTTGAATGACATGATAAGATCATTGTTTTTGTAATATTCAAAAGGCACGTGCACAACGAGACATCATATTATTATAGAATATGTCTAGTCAGAGTCTCCACACGCGACATCTATAAAAATAGTAACCCTAAAAAGCAACGACTTAAACCATCTAAACTTAAAAACATGAAGGTTGAAAAAACATATTTAGTCATTAAATTTTGAAGACTAACGATTTAGGTCCCGTTTAATAACTATTGGGTTTTTTAAAATTAAGGCTATAAATTTTTTTGCTTTGTTATTTGTTTTTTTACTAATATTTTTAAAGTAAGGCTATTAATAGTTGATTAATCGATAAATTTATGAAAATTCAATAAACTTATCATTAACTTTAAAATTTATACATTTTTTACATAGACGACAATTATATATACATATATTTATTTTAGTTTTATTTGCTTTCATTATTTTTTGGATAGTTTTTTTCTCTAAAAGCTCCTGAAAATAGTTGTTTTTAGCACTTTAGAAAAAGATTCATTATATAAATTGAAATTGAGATATTAATTTTAATTCAATATATGCAAATAATTAAATTTTTATATATGTCTAATGAGAGCATAGCTCGACTGGCATAATATTCATTCTTAAAACCTCGTGGTTTGAGGTTCGATTCCCCCACCCACACTTTAATTACAATACCTCTTCAAAAAAAAAATTTACATATGAATATTTTGCTTCTTTCTAGAATAAAATTTTAAATAAATTATCCGAAACCCGATGAACGTCAATCCAAATATTTCATTTTAGGTTGGGTTGAGTTCACTTTTTAATAAAATTTATTTGGGTTGAAGATATTTACAATCCGAACAATTGGGTTTGATAAGTCATGCAACCCAACCCAACCTACAAAAACCTTAGTTTCGACTACTTCACCCAGCTAGTCTGTCAGTCTACTAAAAAACATACCATGCCAAAAGTAATAAACAAAAATGCTTGTCTATTGAAATGGATTTTGTTTTTCTAATATATATATATTTTAAAGATTATGAAAAACTAATGAAGATTAAGACAAACTAATTTAAAGCAGTGAAACAAACTATGGTTTAACTTTAATAAGTTCAGATATGATTCTAACACCAAACATTTAATAACAATAAATGTCTTTTCTAAACCAGCCACAACTCTAAATTCTCCTCCATTTTCCACTCTTAGTTTTTGTTTTTGTTTTTTTTTTTTTCCTTTTTACTTGTTTACTTTGTATAAATCTACAACCACCAAAAAAAAAAAAAAAATCAATTTATATTTTCTTTTTTAAAATTAATTTTATTTAATATATGATTTGAGTTTGGTAGTATTTTGGTCCACAAGTTTTCCAACTTGACATTTTAACCTTTATTTTAATTTTTTTATATATTTTTTTGGCCTCATTTGTCTTTATTTGTTCAAGTGCACACACATACATACATATATACATACATACATACATACATACACACACATATATATACACACACCTATACATATATACATACATATACACACATACACACACACACATATATATAACTTCTCCTTTTAATTTTCAGATGGAAAGTGAACAAAATGCTATATTAAACTCTAATAGCTCGAAAAATCAAAAGTATAATTTATCTTTTTTATTATATATAAATAAGTGTATTTGATATTGTTGAATGATATTCACTCAACGCCATGTAGAGGTAAAATGATTCAAAACTTTGGCTTCTTTACCGATAGTAGGTGTCCTAACTAGGTGAGCTATTCACATGTTTAACAGATGTTCATGGGATAGAGGTGGAGGCAAGGATAAGCTTCCCTAGTTTTGTCTCCATTCTCTAATTTATTTTTCATTTCACGAAAGTTTTCGTTTAATTAAATTGATTTCTCGTGAAAAATTTATGGAAATCGTGTTTTTCGCAAAGAATTGCTGGCCATTCAGTTTTGTTAATAAAAAAAATTCAATGAAAATGTTTTGGGTTTTTTTTTTCCATGAAAAATCTCTATTTAAATGCTTAATTTCCAATAAAAAAACATGAACATTGTAAAAGAAACCAAATAACACTTCATAAGCATATCAAATTAGTTGGTCTCATAACATTTTTTTTTTCTTTTTATGTATTATAAAATGGTGAAAACATTATTGTCAATAGAAAGTTATCAAATATATTGTAAATAAATCAATATATGGCGAAACTAGCGGTAGAATACAATACTATAGGATTAGGAATTTCTACAAATTAATTGGCTAGGGTTAAAATAGATTTATTTTATCAAATAATATATAATTTAAAAAATAATGTATTTGTAGTTTTAGCATATAATTCAGCATATGTTCTTTTTATTTTTATTATTATTATTATTAAGCATTGAATATCATATTTGAACATGACAGTTTTTGTGGCTTCTCATAATTTATTATTTTGTATTTTTATAAATTTTAGTTGATATAAATATAAAAAAAATCTTTGGTTTTTTTTTTTTTTTTTAATATTCAACATCTGAAAGGTGAGATTTTGACATTTTGGTTGGAATTATATATATATATATATATAAATAATTAAATTATAGCAAAATAAATTAAATTATGTCAATTTTGTTGAGTAAGAAACTTTATATTTTATTTTATGTTATAACGAATTGGTCTCAAAGTTTATTATGCTGAGATAATATACCGATTCATTAGTGTCATTGTTAATATCCATTCATATATTATATTTATAAATCTATCCTATATATGAAAAAAATGTTATTAGGAGAAATTCTTTACCTATACATTTTGCCTTTATATTTT
>NW_028325905.1:0-34111 GCF_027475165.1 Benincasa hispida | reverse complement strand
TGTTGGAAATGGTAGAGCCTTCAGAACGACGAACTGTAAACCGTCAAGGCACACCGGTCAAGCGAAGAGCAAAACCTACAAAACAGAAACTCGTTATAGGCTGAGTCGCAGAGCTCGCTCTCTTTAAGACGTTTCGCGACTTTGCCTAAGTGTGCAAGCAGGTTTGAAAATTGCCACGTCGTCCCCAGGATAAAATAGCCACATGAAAACCGATCGAAAATGCACTGTTACTGATCGGAACGTACACCCTTTCTAAACTCACTGCTCAGAAAGCTAAGATGGAGGAGAAGAGGAAATTGAAATAGGAATTTAGAAAATGAATTCTATGTCTAACAAACTACTGAAGGCATTGCCTTTTATAGGCCTTCAGCATCGAAACAGACCATTTTAAAAATAATCAATAGACCGTTTTAAAAATAATCAATGGACCGTTTTAAATATAATCAACGAACCGTTTTAAAATTAATCAATGGATCGTTTTAAAAACAATCAATGGATCATTTTAAATATAATCAATGGACTGTTTTAAATATAAATTTGCACCCAACAGCTTGTGATCGTAGCAGCTCGTGGTTCATATCTTTCACCAAACTCAACTGATCACGAGCCAAGGCTTAGTCCTCTGTGGGTTGAAATTCAAGATCTTGCAGAAGGGTATTCTTGGGCCTGAAGTTGTGTCCTCCACTTGCAATAAGCCTAACAGTAATTATGTGAAAATGTAAGAAGTGAAGCTATTAAGTCTAAATAATTTGTAAAGTGTGTAAAGTTGTTGAGCCATGTGACTCACGTTGAAAAGAGTTAATAAGAAATGAAATTGATGTTTTTTTAGTCATGTAACTCACATATTCTTTAGGTCAAATAAACAGTAGAGTAAACAACTTCACTCTTCCAACTCTAACTTCTTCGATCAAACACCCAGATAAAAAGAAAAAGAAAAAAAAAAGAGTAAGTTGTATAGCTGTAGCAAGGGTGTCAGCGAGAGGGAAAGGGTATAGTTTGAAATTTGAAGGAAATTGATTTTGGACGACAAATAAAAAAGTGGGAACTGTACGATTGACTCTTGAAGAAAATTCCAGAGTAAGGACAGCGACAATCCAGCTAAAGTACCATTACCCTAAACCATATAAATATATATTTATTTATATTTTCCTTTTTAATAATTCGTAGGCCAAACTAATGCTGTACTATATGTAGATAACTGAGTGAATCGAGGAAATTATGGAAGCATGCTCACATTTTTCTTATTTTCTTATTTCATTTATTCAACTTTTTCCAACATCTACATTATTAACAAACTCTTACTTTAGGATTTTATTTCTCCCTTTTTCTTTTTTTTTTAATACCCTTTTCTACCAGACTTTTTCTTTATTTATATTACAAATTGTTTGTATTAATAATTCTTTTTAAGAATTCAAGCACATAGTCCTACAACTTATAAAACAAATTCTATTCAAATAAAGCCGTAACTATTAATAAATATTAACATCTTACAAAGGGTTTGAAGAAACAAATTGTTCTCAATTTTTATATCATTAATATTCACATTGATTTTAATTCTCGAATTACACCTAACACAACTCTATCATTAAAATAGATCAATATTAGGATCTTCTTGAGTAAAAGAATTTATGTCCTATATAACGTTCTTAACTCAAGTAGAAGTTTTGCAATTTTATTTGATCAAATTGAAACATAACTTTATATAGATAGTAAACTCATTTCATGATTTTTCAAATATTTATGGTTAGATATTAGGCTAACAATAAGATGTTATCTTCGTGAATATTTATTATTTAAACATTACTATTTGTATATAAATTTTTAGTTGAATTCGCATATTTTGGTTTTGGTATTAGTTTCCAGTGTTATGGGTTGAATTAAAATGTTGATTTTAAGTATTTAATTAGCTAAGATTACGTATGATTTAAAAGATGGAAAAGTTTGGATTAATATAAGATGATCATAGTTAAGGGATATTAATTAAAGAAACTTTACGTGCGTGGAAGGATTATTAGGTAAAATTCCATTTGGGGAAGTGTATAAATATATATGGAAGAAATGGCGAGTGAAGTTTGCAAGAAGCTGGATTGAGAGTGGGTGTCCACCAATTGGCCCTACAATTTTAATTTTGATTTGATCTCCTTATATATATAACAAGTAGAGGTCAAATCATCAATCAACTATCTTTAAAATGATAATTTGTATTTTATTTACTCAAATTTATTGAAATCAGTCTTATAATATAAAGGGATGGAAAATTGTATACTCAAATGTATAATTAACTAATTTTTTTTTTTCCTTTTTAAAAAGGTAAATGGTGCCAAAATAACAAAAATTCTAAAATAATTAAACTTTAAACACTATTTCTATTTATAAATTTCTTTATTTCGATTATCTACTTCCACTTTTTATTAATATTTTAAAACATCAAGTTAAGTTTTGAAAATTAGAAAAAGTAAGTTTTATTTGATGATTATTTGATTTTAAAAATTAAGTTTATAAATACCGTTTTTACGTATAAGTTTATATATTCTATTATTATTTTTTTAAAATCAAGTCAAGATTTTTAAAAAATATATAATTTTTAAATACTTATTTTTTTTTTTTTTAGAATTTGACTAAAAATTCAAATTTTTTTTTAATATATGAAAACCATAATTGAAAAATGGGAAGAAAACAAACATAAACTTCAAAAAAAAAAAAAAGAAATCGTTAATTTCCAAACATATAAGGTGGCTCAATTTTTTTAATTTTTAATAGTAACAACTTTTTCTTTTCAAAATTTGGAAAGAACGTAGTATTATGCAACACATATTTGGTTCAAAGGGTTTAAATTGACATATATTAGTTTTGTTTCTTAGACTTTGAAGAGTTTGCGTTTATTTTTTTTTTCTCAATTTTCCTAAATGTATTGTATATTTTTATATATCTTCAATTTCTAAAGCTTAAATAGCAAGTTCAATATACTTGACTTAAAAACACATGTTACAAAATTATAATAATTTTCATAAACTTGCTAAGATTCATAACTATATGACAGAAAACATTTGAAAGTATGTGTATAACTATTATAATAAAATATAAGATATGCATAATCTTCAACAATAATTAAATATCAAGCTCACTCAATTATATAAAATGTCGCAAGTGGTTATGGCATAGTTTTGGTTCTAATATACAAACAACAATACGTATAGAAATGTTAATGCCATTATTCATTAACATATTCTATAAATAAATTCGAGCATAAAGAAAGAAGCTTGAAAATGAATCATAAATGCAATTCCTCTTTGGTTGGATGACTCATTCAACTGCATTATATTGTCATGGGAGAATAATTATTAGGTTAACTATTCCAAATATCTCTTTTGAGCATATTATAATTATGACTTTAGACTATAAAAAGTTCGTTATTATCTTTAATTTTTTTTATATTTTTAAATTATTCATCGACATAAAAATTTAAGTAAATTTAATATTATATCTTCCAATATTTATTAAAATAAGATGAAAATTGATATGGAACGACTATAGTAAGTAAAAATTGGAAGATTTACGTGACATTATTTTCAATGTGATGTGTACATAAATTGACGATATAAAATTTGGTTATTGTAAATGAATTCGATGAAGTTATTTGAGACAAAATAAGTGATAAAAATGATGTTAATATTATGTATATATATAGTTATAAATAATATCATCTGTATTTTTTAACCTGTACACATGAACCACCATATCAATATCAATTTCCTTCCTTTATTCTTGTAATTTGTGAAACAAAAATTTAGAAATGTAGTTTTTTTTAGAAGTCTAAAAAAAAGAATAATACAAACCTACCCAAAATTTAAAGGTATTTAGTATAATATAATTAGCTTAATCATCAATAATTCAAATTACAACTAGATCAACTCCAACATATACACAAGTAATGAACAACAACAAACACCAAAAAGTATGGGACCGGTTTTTGGTTGGATGGATCCCAAAGATAATCAAAACTATGAAATGAAAAAAAAAGAAAGTGATCTTCTTTTGGCCATTGCCTAATTCATTTTTTTTCTTCTTCTCTAAATCTGTCAACTAGATTAAAAAGTTACAAGATAACTAGCTAGATCTGTCTAAAAGATGATAAAATAACAACATGAATTAATGATAAAAACCAATAACTAGTTGGTAGTAATTGTTTGAAGATCTGTTGTAGAAGTTGAGTGCCTTAAAGTTTCTTCAACAATTTCTTTGCCTCTTCGATTCATCATCAATTTTGACCAAAACCCAAGATGGGATTTGTTGTTTCTACGATGAGCTGCATCAGGTAGAGAAGTATTTGTAGTGAAGAAACTAGTGGCTGTTGCTGATCTTCTTTTGAATAACAAGCTGGACATAGAAGAAATTGAGGTTTTTTTTCTTGGAAAATATGGGGAAGAGGAAGAAGAAGGGGAAGAAGAAGAGTAATAAGAAGATAGAGATGATAATGAAGAAGATGAAAAAGAAGGAATTATTTTTTTTGTAGAGCTTGAAGAGGGTGTAATTGCTAAATTACAGAGTTTTTCTCTTAGACAAACGGAGCAAACACCGGGTGATTGCTTGTGTTTTGGGTGTTTCCTACATAGAGTATTGTTATTATTGCTGCCGCCGCCTCTAACGCCGCCGCCGTGGTTGGAATTTCTTCCCATTGCCGCCGCCGCATGATCCTTTAGTTTGCTACTCAAGTTGTTCTTTGGCATTCTTGTTGTTGTTCTTGTTGTTGTTCAATCATTTTGAATTTGCGAAGGTGAAATCTTTTTTGAGTTTGCTGTTGGCGATTGATATGGTAATATATTTAAAGGAGAATTGAAATTGGAAAAAAAAAAATAAAAGTTGAAAGTGGTGCAGTTCGAGGATCTTTCCTCGGCAACTTCCTTGATTTTTCTCGTTCATTGATTTTTTAAAAAAAAGGAAAAAGGAAAAAGGAAAAGAAATTATTATTTGGTTTTTTTCTTTTGTTGGAAAATGGGTGTTTTGACTGGTTGTGTGTACATAAGTTGGCCGATTGAACAGCTGTGACTCGATGAGAAGGGTTCAGGTGGGGGCCACTACCGCTCTACTTTTGGAAATTGAACCGGACCAGACCACTCGGCTCAAATGGGCTGTGGCCAAATGGGACATTATAATTTAGTTAAAAATCACTTTTGGTCTTTAACTTTCTCGAGAATAATGATTTAATTTTTGTACTTTGGTTTATAACGATTTACTTTATGTATTTTCAATTTTGTAATAATTTGGTCTCTATACTTAATTATATAATAAGTTTGTCTTTACACTTTCAAAATTGTAATAATTTAGTCTCGCGTGTAAAAAATTTAATCAAAATTCAATGTCAATTTTTAATATTTTATGATGTAAGCTTTCCATTTTGCATTAATATTAAGTCTCTAATCAATTTAGCAGTTTATTTATGCATGAAATCTTATTAAGTCTTATAATTACTTTCTATAGTAGGGACTAAATTGTTATAAATTTTAAAAGTAAAGGGACTAAATTGTTATAAAATAAAGTTCATGGGCTAAATTGTTACAAAATTTAAAGTATAAGAACTAAATTGTTATAAACCAAAGTTTAAGGACCAAATCATTAGTTCTATGAAAGTTTTGGACTTAAAAGTGATTTTTAACCTTATAATGCTTTTGGACAATGCGAAAAAACCACCATTAAAATATGATGATAGTTGTAATTACACTTTCAAACATTCAATTATAGAATTTGAGCCATCAAACTTTGGACCTTCAAACTTATAATAGTTGTAGAAATTAGATCTCCAAATGATAAAAAATATCACTCAAAGAAATTTATACAATTATGAGTTTGAGAGTCTAATTTTAACACTTGTATGGCTTGAGAACTCAAATTTTACGATTAAAATTTTAAGGATTTTTAGCTCCTGTGTTTTCAATAAATATTAAACTTTTTTTAATTAGCTATTAACATTTCCATATAATAAATTTATATATTATATTTCCTCATTATTATTTAATTAATTTTAAAAAATTAAATTTAAGATTCATTAAAAATAGGTCGGCTAAAATTCAATAAAATCGAAAAAAAAAACTATAATATAGACCGTAGAATAAGATTTTAACTATATATATATGAATACATAACTAAATGTGGAAAACAAACGCAACATTTCTTTTTCCTTCCTTTCCTTCCTCTCCTTTCTTGTTTTTCTTCCCTTGTTTGGTTGGGCGGCGGCAGAAATTAATAATTTGTCTAATGGAGAAATAGAAGATACCACAGCCAAACCATGTCGTACATTAAATAAACAATTTTGTTTTAGAAAAATGTCGGTTAGGTCGATATTTTAATTTAATAGGTGAAATTGGTAGCAATTCTTTTTAGAGTACACTATAAGGGAAGTCCCTTTAGAACAACATCAATTCATTTATTGTAGCAACCTTCTAATCACATATTTCAATGAAGTTTGTCATTTACGTAACATGAACCACATTCGTGAGCTATTTGTAAATATCACTCGAATTTGTTCAAAAATTTAAGTTCAGGAGTTATAATTCAATTTAACTATAACAATACTTTAACAGCTACTGTGTTGCTATATTTTTGAACAATAAGTTAAAATCTGGAATGAACCTTTATTAAAAGTGAGTTGAGATGTCAATGTTTATATTTCTAAGACATGGGGTAGTGGTGAGCCTCTTCTTGAAAACACAAAAATATTTTCCATTCTTATTACATTTTTAATTATTTTGCCACAGGCCACCTTGTTTCTCAACCCAAAGAAGATCTCCCCAAAATTTAACCTAAGAAAATCTACTCTTTAAAAATTATGTATAATTATGAACAAGTTAGAAAAAGTGGAGTAAATCATGTATTATTTTGTAATATAATTATTCATAAAAATCTTTAGATAACAACAAGAGAATAGCCTATTATTTGAAGAGATAACAAACATTGATTGTACATGGTATAAAATAATGCAATAATTGGTTAATTGAATCACATAGTGTATGATTTAAAATAGCTTGTTTTTATGTAATAATGTGAAGGGTCATGTGATAATTTGGAGATTAGAAAACTAAATAAAGTCTAATCTCATACAACAATGCATATGGATTTTTTTAGTATAATAATACATCTAGGTTGCCATATTAGAATTATATAGAATGATGATATCCTTTGGTTCACACACGTGTCTCAGACTCGGATGTAGCTTTAATATGTATGTATCGTTCTAGCTAAATGCTAATTTTGGGACTATTTTTGGTTGAATAGTTGCTTTCAATACAACCAATTCTCAAGTACTTTCATATGTTTTTCATTCTCTATAATTCAATCATTTTATGCCAAAAGGAGAATTAGCTGTTCTATTGCAATACATTTCCATGTACTCTTAAAAAAAAACACGAATAGTTTGTTTGATGATAGTAATAATAATATTTATGATGCATCTACTTTGAATTAGATAGATATAAAAACATGGAAAGATTAAATTTAGAAATGAAAGGGAAAAAAAAAAAAGAGTTGGTTGGAAAATAATGGGATTTATTAAAAAAGTCGAGGCAAAAAAATGTTGAAGATGGAGTGGGCTACTACTTTTGGTCTGGAAAATCTGTGACACTCGGTTTTTATTCAACACCAACTCCTTTCCATTCTACTCTATTCTATGGATCTCATTCCTTCCAACCTGTTTTGAATTTTTAATCCCACTTTAACCACAAATATACTCCTAAACTTTAATAATAATTTAAAGTATCCTCGTGATTCATCCACGAGGAAGGGCTAAATTATAACAAATACAACTGAACTTTCTTCTTTGTTTTAAGAATACCTCCATACTTTTAAAAGTTGTAATATTACTTCTCAACTTTCATAAACGTTTTAAAACTATACTTAGACTTAGAGTATATATTCTTTAAAATTTTGAACAAATAAGGAGATGACCTAAAACGATGTAATGATTCAAATTTTTGTTCTATGTCATCTACTATATTATTTTATATCTCATTTTCTAATTTCTATTTGAAAAAATTTCCAATCCAAGTTATTTTTGAAACATTTATGAAAGTTCAAGTAATATTGTAACTTTTGAAACTATAAGGATATTTTTGAAATGACAAAGTTTTAGGGTATTTTTTTTTTATAATTTAACCAAAAGGAAAAGAAAAAGGACAATAATGATCCTTCTCCTACATCTACTTAGAAAAATAAAAGCAAGACTAAACCAAATGGGCAACAAAGAAAACAAGGGTCTTCCCCACAATATATCCTTGTATTACTTTTATTGAACTAATTCAACTAGATTTGATTCTTTCATGTATGCCAAGTCTAGGTCTTTAGAAAGACCTAAAGCATACATGAGATCTGAAAAAGAGTAAGGATCAATTTAGAATGACTTTTTAAGTGTTTAGGATTTATTTATTTCACTTAAAAAGACTTTTTAACTAATTAAAAGTCATTTCAAATAGATGATTAGATTGTAAGACGTTTCTTAAGAGTTGTCACATCAGGTTCAAGCTCACACAATCTAGTTAAGTGTATGAGATTCAAAATTGTTGAAAGCTAACATTAGGCCTATAGTTGATCCAAAAAGGAACTAAATAAAGAGGTATCTCAAAAGTTCGTAATACCAAATTCTAGTTAAAGAATTATAATTGCTCTCCAAGCAACATCCCAAGGTATAGCGTATAGGTTGAGCTAACTATAAAGAGTACCCAATGAAGGCATATGCTCTTTAAAGAGGTATATGTAAGCCTTTCAAAAGTTGGTGAATTCATATGAGAAAGCCTACTAAAGCTCAAACTCTCCTCCCAATACTAAGGGACAAAGAAATCAGATGGTTGAGAATTATTCTGAAATGGTTAAAGTTGTTTGTAAAATAGTTAAAATCACTGTTGACTTTTTAAAAATTACTTTCAAACAATATATATTAAATCATTTAAAATCAATTTTGATGAAATAGACCTTGTGTTTAAAAATGTAAAATTAAATAGATGTTTTGAGAGATTAAAGGTGTATTTTAGAATGATTTTAAAACAAAAGTGATTTTAACAATTTCAAAATCAATCCCAGACAATTTCTAGTAGCATTGTTACCTTACTGTGCTTTTGCTTCTTCCCTATGGGAGAAATAGAGGGAAAAGACAGGAAGAGAATACCGTTAGAAAACACACCGATTTCTAATTAAAATGTCTTTCTAAATTTGAACGAATAACCACTACTACAAATTTGAGCTTAATTGATGCATGAATTTTTTGTTTTGTTGATGCTTGTGACAGATACCGTCAAAAAAACCTTAATTTATAGCTTAAAAATAAGTATTAATTTGAAAATACATATATTGATGGTTAAAAAACATCAATAAAAACACCTATATTGACATAAAACTACGTAAATTTTCATCGAAAAGTGAATTCTCAAATTTTTGGTTAGTTGATGGGCAATATATGTCAATTAAAAGATTTTATGGCGGGCATTGGTTAACAACAAAGACTAAACTTATAGCAGTAAACTCTTCATACATGGATACTGACTCTAGATTTTGATGGGAAGAATAACCTTGAAGCTACAAGAAGTTGGCTCTCACAAGAACAACAATTGGGAAGTTGGTCCCTTGTCATTAATAATTATCTCACTTCCAAGCCCTGCATTTTGAATCAAAGCTATCATTCAATCCAAACACACATTTTAAAGACATCCATTATGTACATAAAAGTGAAACAGGGCACAATGCTTTAATGAAGAACTTGAAGATTTAATCTGAATTCGGATCTGTGAAGTTAAATTCCCCAGCATATAGAACTATAGCTTTAATTAATTATTTGAAATTCTGAAAATCCCTGAGAAAATTTGACAAATTGTCATGTGAAATTACAAATTATTGAAGACTAAATTATAACAAAGACCTTTGAAATTTGTTATTTGTTTAAAAAATATCTGTAGTTGTAATATTACTCTTGAATTTTCATCAATATTTTAGGAAAAAAGTTACTTTTTTGGTCCCTAGTTAGATTTTGAGTCTAATTTCTAGTTGGTCTAGAGATCAAAAATGTATTTTTTCAACATTTTAAAATTATCATGATAGTAGATATCCTTTAGAATTTTGAATAGAAAATTGATATTACAATGGACCGAAAAAGAAAAAGGAATGCCAGGCCAAGAAAATAAGTCCTTGTTTGAGCTGATCCAGAATGCAAAAGAAAAGTGGTAGCTGATGTGTATGGAGCTCCTTAGGCCACATATCTCATCAACAAGCATGTGGAAAGCTAAGTTTCCATTTCCTTTCTTCAATTCATCATGTCAGAAAAGAAAAACGAAACGAAAATTTTCTTACTTTTTTTCTCTCTACGGTTCATGCTAAGGTTAAGTCTTTCAATCTAAAATTTCTTAGTTTCCAGGGATGAAGATGAACATGCAATTAGAAATTCAAGGAGAGGAAGAAGAAATGAACACAACAATGTATAATAGTTCGGTGATTTTACTCCACCTACATCCACTTTGAAAGGATCTTCAAGTTTTTCATTCAACAACTTCAAGATTACAAAAAACGTTCAAATAAGTTTCTTTTACAGCTCCCTCCTAAAAAAATATTCACTGATTTCTCACACTGAAAAAAAAGCAAAACACATACATTTATTTTTTACACTGTGTTCCTTTTTATACACATGTTGATGGACAAAAAACAGTTTGTAACAACCTGCTAACTGTTTTCTGTTTGTTTGAATAGGGATTGAGAAGATAGAGAGCTAAAAAAAGAGCTAATGTTTTTGGTTCACATTGTCAACAAATCTCCCTCTTGAAGAAAAACACCTTGAAGGTCTTAAAAAAATTCGGTAATTATTTTTCTTTATTTAAGTTTACTATTTTGAGTAGGCTTAGACAATGGCCAAACTTAAGTCTTGGTTAGTCAGAAAATCAGCTGCGTTATCTTTTGTTTTAACCTTCTGTACGTTGACTATTCCCTTCTCAACGATGTCTCTAATAAAGAATAGCTATATATCAATGTGTTTTGTTCTGTCATAGTATCGCTAATTTTTGGTCAAATGGATTGCACTCTGGTTATCACATAATAGTTCTACTGATTCTTGTATGTAGCCTAGCTCAATAATTAAATCTTGTAGCCAAATTGTTTCTTTAATTGCTTCCGTTACTGTTATGAACTCAACCTCAGTAGTTGATAGAGCAACTACTGATTGTAGCGGGTAGACTTCTAGCTTATGAGGTTTCCTCCTAGCATAAAGGAGTAACATGTTAGGGATCTCCTCTTATCACTGTTCCTACAAAATCTGCATTAACATACCCTTTTAGAAGTAATTTAGGTTCATTAGGAGCTGTATATGATAGATATATGTTTGTTGACCCTACTAGGTATCAGAATACCCACTTGGTAGCTTCCCAATGATTTTTGCCAGGGTTACCCATGTATCTACTAACCAAACTTGAACTATAGGCTAGGTCAGGTCTAGTGCACATCATCAAGTATATTAAGCTCCCCGTGGCATTGAAGTACGGAATATTTGACATGGCTTGTTTTTCAAGTGGGTCTTTAGGAGAGTCTTTAGTAGACAACATGAATTGTTGACCCATAGGAGTAGTCACTGGTTTAGCATTAGTCATGTTAAACTTGTCTAGTACCTTTTTAGTGTACTGCCTCTGAGATAAAAATAATTCTCTTTTACATCTTTGTTTTATAATTTCCATTCCTAGGATTCTTTTAGTTGATTCTAGGTTCTTCATCTCAAACTCAACCTTTAGTTGGTCTTTTTCTCTCATTCAACTTAGTCAATTCCTTCCTAGCTAATAACATATCATTTACATGTAGTAACAAGTAGATTAGGCTCCCATCAGGAAGTCTCTTGTAATAGACATAAGGATCAAATAGGCTTCTCACGAAATTGATTTTGTTGATAAACACATAAAATATTTTGTACCAGGATCTGAATGACTGTTTGAGCCCATATAGAGACCTTTTCAACTTACAAACAAGCCCTGTCTTCCCTTGGACTTCAAAACCCTTAGGTTGTTCCATAAAAAGCTCCTCCTCTAGGCTTCCATGAAGGAAGGTTGTAGTAACATCCGTCTGTTCTAGTTCAAGGTCTTCATAATAGCTAGGAAGACTCTGATCGAGGTATGTTTGACCACTGGGGAGAATATTTCTGAGTAGTCAACCCCTTCTTTTTGTTTAAAGCCCTTGAAAACTAGCCTGGCTTTGTACTTTACTTCTTAATTGTTCTCCCATAGGAATTTCTTCTTGCACACCCACTTACAAGGGATGATACCTTTGTTAAGTGGTTTATCAGTCAGCTCCCATGTCTCATTCTTGTAAAGTGAGTTTAGTTCACTCTCCATAGCTGCAAGCCATTCATTCTTCTTTTCACTGTTTAGGGCTTCTTCAAAGCTGTTAGGCTCATCATTGTCATCATCCATAGAGTAGATAGAAATACAGTATGCTCTTGCAAATCTAGTTGGAGGTCTGGTAGACCTTTTTTCTTTGTCTCTAGAAAGAAGATAATCATCTAGGTTTTTTGGTTGTGCCATCGGTCTACCTTCAGATATGCTAAGAGCATTTGGTGGTTGTGAAAAATCATATGCTGACTCTGAGCGGTCAGGTTTAGTATAAACTTCAATGTAAAAGCTAGAATGAGGCTTATTCTGACTGGTTGAGGCTGGTTGCTCCATTGTTTCAGAGTTCATATAGGACTCATCTTCCTTAAAAGTCACATCTCTATTGATTAAACTCCTGTTAGAGTTGAAATCCCAGAACTTAAATCCATTTACTCCTTCAGGATACCCTATGAACATACACTTCATTGCTCTCGATGCCACTTTGCCTTGCTTGGTGTGAACTTAGGTTGTGCATCTAAAAGGCTTTAAGTTTGATAGATTAGAAGGTATCCCCCTCCACTTTCTTCAGCGGTCTTCGTATCAATAGAGACGTTAGGACTCCTGTTAACTATAAAGGTTGCAGTGGCAAGAGCCACTGTCTATAATTCCTCTGAGATTTTAGCTTCTGACATCATGCATCTGATTCTTTCCATCAAGGTTCTATTCATTCTTTCTGTAACTCTATACAATCCTGTGTCTAGTTATTCCATGCTCAACACAGAGAGAGAGAAATTATTTCCTAAAAATTCTAGGCCATTATCAGTTCTGAGGAATTTAATTATTCTTTTAGTTCGAGTTTCAACTTTGACTTTCCATAATTTAAAGCAGTCAAAGGTTTGATCTTTACATTTAAGCAGGTAAGTCCATGCCTTTCTTGAATAGTCATCTATAAGAGATAAAAATTACCTGGAACCTCCCCAAGAGGAAGTTGCTGCAGGCCCCATAGATCTCCATGTATGTAATCAAGTATGGCCTTTGTGTTATGGAATCCTTTTGTAAACTTCATCCTTTTTTACTTCCTCAGTACACAATGTTCACAAAAACTGAGTCTTTTAGTGCCCCTGAATTGAATCAAGCCTTGCTTCATAGGTTCATTCAGCCTCCTTTCACTAATATGTGAAAGTCTTCTATGCCATAGTTCAAATTCACTATTATTCTTAGTTTTTGACAGTAGAACATAATTAGGCTGATTAACCCTTTTAAAAACATATAGGCCATCAGTCTTCTTCCAACAAGGATGGTTGTTTCTCTATCTTTAGAGCATTTATCTCCCCAATGAATGTGCAACCTTGATCAACTAGCATGCCCAAAGAGATGAGGTTTCTCTTGAGCTTTGGAACATGCCTGACATCCTTTAGAAGAAATTTCTTTGTTGTCTGATAATTTTAGTAATACTGAGCCTCTGCCAACGATTTCACACTTATTGTTGTTGCCCATGTAAACTGAGTCTCCATTCTTTGTAGTAAACAAACCAGCCTCTTTTGGAAGTCATGTGGTAGCTACATCCTAAGTCTAGAAACCAGTATCCCTTCTTAGTTTCAAAGTCCATGGCTTTTTTATTTGCAACAACGAGCACCTCAATATACTCATAATTTTCTTCACCAACAGGCCTTTGATGTCTCCCTTGTTCCCTTGATTTCCTTTGATAATTTCCTATGAAGTCTCTATTTTTGGTTGGTTCCTCTCTGCCATATGGCTTAAACCTTCTATTATCATTCCTTTTATGATGATTCCCTCTCTCAGGGAAATTTCTCTTGAAATGCCCTTCCTTGTGAGAAATAAAGCATTTTAAGGTTGGCCTTCCTCTATGTATTTTATGATTTCTATTATAATGATTCTTCTTAAACTATTTTTTGCCTTTTGAAAATAAAGATTCTGCTCCACCAACACTTTTGTCTTCTGTTTGAAGTTCTAGCTCTCTGCTTCTTAAGCCTGGGATGACAGTATCTACTGTCACAGCTTCCCTTCCATACTTCAGGTGGTATAAAAGAACTCCTTAAAAAAGAGATTATCAAGTCTAAGGCATAAAACAACTTTCCTTTTGTCAACATTGTGTGTATGGAAAATCAAAGAGGCTAAAATTCATAAGAGCAGAGCATATTACTAAGAATATCATGGGATATATTCATGCTGACTTGTGGGTCCCTCTTAGACTCCATCACTAAGTGGTTCAAGATACTTCTTATCACTTGCTGATGATTATTCAAAGAAAGTATGGACATTTATACTTAATTCTAAGGATGAGACATTTGAAAAGTTTAAGGACTGAAAAATGAGGGTTGAAAATCAGACAGACAAGAAGGTGAAGACTCTTAGAACTGATAATGTTATGGAATTCCTCGAAGGATCTTTCACTCAGTTTTGCTCAGAAGATGGAATTACTAGACACAAAACTACTCCCTATACTCTATAGAAGAATGGAATAGCTAAACGGATGAATAGAACAATCATGGAAAGGGTGAGATGTATGCTTTTTGATATCAATTTACCCAATTCTTTTTAGGCTGAGACAATGGACACAACTGTTAGGGATGATGCCCTAAAGTCTCGTGTCTTGTAGTTTGTAAACACAGTTTGTACGACGCTTGTGATGTATAATGTATGATATTTTTTTCACTACTTGACTTTGCACATTGGATGTTTTATTTGCTTTACCACAAACCAATACTAAAATTCCTGGTTGTCATTATGTAACTTAAGAATGTATGTGGTGACATACAAGTGGATCATGTCCTAAGTTATAATTAAAATGGTCTGTAGTATATGACTATATGAGGGAAACCTTAACCTAGTAATGGTACGAATGCAGCCCGTTTTGTGGAATAGTTACAAGTGTTGTAACTTGCCACATATGGTCTGATCTTAATCATTTGTGTGGGGACATGTGAGCGGGGGCGTCCTATTGATAACGGGCAGAAATGCACGTTATCATAGTGCTAAGTTCTTAAACAATGTTGGATTGCGTTGATGAAATATGTTACTTCGCGTCCATTAAGCATCAATTTCGTAATATTGCGGTCGCATGTGTTCAGCGCATTAGAACAGTTGATCTTTGCATTTTTGTGCAGAATATGCATTAACGCAATGCAAGAATTGCGATCATAGGAATCATTGGTCGAGTGCAACATCACCGCAAGGCTTTGTGTTGATCGTGCTCGCAAACATTCACCCAAGAAGGATCACCGCAACTTGGTCAGCACAACATGGTGGGCGCATCTAGGTGAAAGGCCAATTAAGCGCGATAGGATAGAAAGTTGATGACAATCGAATCATAATTAAGTTGACAGCCGATAACGATCACAAAGTACATTTAGCTTTATTAGTGATAATTATTCGGCACATCAGTCAGGAATTAAAGTTGTCCCATCTGTACAACCAGGAGAGAGAAGCCATCTTTCACCATGGATGCTCTATAAATACTAAGAGCAGTCTTCAAAAAAGAGGTTCACCGTTTTTAAAATCTTTTATTCCACAAATTCATGCCATCGTCCATAGTATTCCTTTTCCTTTTAAGGTAGAGCAAGAGAAGAGTGGCGACATCGGAGATCGCTTAGGGCAACTCGAGAGAGAACCTTGGGGCGTAGGAGCAGAGAGTGGGCTGACTCTCGCGAGAGCGAGATTATATTTTGAGCAAGGGTAGAAACAATGTAATGCCTGGTAGCAAGAAATTGCTACCAGGCTCTTTATTTTCTACTTGCATTGTTATTATGTACTTCATCTTCATATTTATACAATGGAAGTTCTATTTCTACATCTGTTCACTCTCTTAATATGCATGAGTAACTAAACTAGTCGAATGAGTTGAGAAGAACTAAGCTAACATGACCTAGGAAGTTTATTGCTTGCGATTGTCTTGTTTTATGTTGTGCAAAATACCCTTTAGAGTTACTCGAGAGAGAGTCTAAAGAAAGAACCTAATGTCTCGAGAGTGCTAGGTTAGAATCTGGATTCGAAAGAGCAAGATTAGACTTGCATAAACAATAGATAGAGACTTAGAGATAAGCTCTATTTGTCAACTTGCATCGCATGCATCCTAGAGATAGGAATGATATTATGTGGTCGCCTTATTTGTGTGTGTACTATCCTGTCATCAACATAAATAAGATAGAGGCTTATTGTAAGTCCTATAGACTTATCGCATATATCACATGTGTTCTAGTATTAGAAGCCGTAGCATTCACATCGAGAGATGGTTTACTATTGTATGCATGTTGCATGATCACAAAGCATGAACGCATTCTAGGGAGAGTTAACCGAAACCATTCTCAACCCATTCACCAAATATTTATCGCATCTCCCGTTTACCAACTCTTTTCAAACTCCGCCGCATTTGGTATTTATTTTTCATTAATGCAAACAACAAACCCAACACTTTATTTATTTATCTGGTTACCGCAAAGTCTTTATAAAAATTACCAACGCAATCTGTTTTCACAAGTCCCTGTGTTCGACCCAGGACTTACCAGGAAACTTAAAGGAATTTACACTTGGATTCCACTGGAGAAACTTGAGTGCACAACACAAATTCATCAACGCATATCATCAACATTTCAACTTCATAAAATCAAGCATCAAGTTGTTGGCGCTGTTGTCGGGGACTTCGATAAGATAGTTTGCTAACGGTAAATTTTTTTTATTTCTTTGCAGAACTCTCAATCTCTGGCGAATTACGACTCGTAGATTGAGAGGACAATTAGAAGAAGATTGAGAAACCACCAATAGCAACCACAATCAGACAAAGAAGAGATGGCGGAGTAGCTTGAAAATGGAGCACCAAATGATAATAATGTCATGGCGAATCCAATTCTGTTGGCAAACGATCGCAATAGGCCCATTAGGGACTATACATCGCCAGACCTCTATGATTTCTCTCCGAGAATCATGAGGCCTGCCCTCGACGGAAGTAGATTCGAAATGAAATCGGTGATGCTGTAGATGATCCAGACTGCTGGGCAATTTGGAGAAAGGCGTGGCGAGGACCCGCATGCCCACCTCTGAAGTTTTATTGAAATCTGCAATACTTTTGTGTTCCCGAACATCTTTGCTGAAGAAGTCTGACTAACGTTATTCCCATTTTCTCTTTGTGATCAGGCTAGGAAATTGGCATATTCTCTCGATCCGGGAGAGATCACTTCTTGGGAACAAGTAGTGGAGAAATTTATGAAGAAGTATTTCCCACCTACCGAGAACGCAAGGTGAAGAAAACTTATCACAAATTTTGAACAAGACATGGACGAATCGCTCAGCGATGCTTGGGCAAGGTTTAAGAGGTTGGTTCGGCATTGTCCACATAATGGGTTACCAGATTGCCTTTAAATGGTGATTTCCTATCATGGTTTGAATCCCGCTTCACAGACCACTGCCAATGCGGTAGTCGCTGGTGGTCAGCTTGACAAAACATATGATGAGGCAAAGAATATCCTGGATCGCATCTCTAAGAACCATGAAGATTGAAGAGAGAGTGAGCAGAGATTGAGAGTCAAAGACACTGACGCAAACAATGGTGCTATTGCTTCATTACAGAACCAGATGACCGCAATGATGAATCTAATCCAAGGAATTGCGATCAGCAGCCCAACACCGCAAACTGGGCAAATCAACACAATCAGTCAAAACACCGCAAGATGTGTGACTTGTAGTGATGAGCATACGATGGAAGATTGACCACAAAATCCATAATCTGTATATTTTGTAAAAAAATAATCCCTTTTCAAACACCTATAACCCCGGGTGGAGAAACCACCCCAATTTTGCTTGGAAGAATCAACAAAAAAATTTCCAACCTGTGGTGCAAAAAGAAGGGCCACCAGGATTCTTCCCTCGCAACAACGGTCAACCAAGTAACCAAGCAAGTAGCTCACAACAACCACTGCAATCCTCTTCTTTGGAGAGCCTATTGAAGCAATACATAGACAAAAAAGAGACCGTGCTTCAAAGTCAGGCGACGTCCATTTGCAATCTCGAATTACAGATGGGCCAGATTGCTAGTGAGCTGAAAAGTAGACCGCAAGGGGCTTTTCCAAGTTCAATCAAACTTCCACGCAACCCGGGGGGATCAGGTAAGGAGCAATGTCAGGTTGTGACATTGCGCAGTGGGAAGACTGTGGAGGGAGAAAAGAAGGAGCTTAGTAGAACAACTTCCATTGTGGCTGAACCTGAGATTACGGTGATGCGAGAAGAGGAAAGAGCAAAAAAAGCAGTAGAACTGGAGGTTGCGTCGACCTCGAAGCCAACTGAAACAGGAACCGTGAAAGTTCAGTTACCCCCTTTCCCACAGAGACTAAGGAAGAAGAAAAACGAAGAGGTACAGTACCAACGCTTCTTATCTATGTTAAAGCAATTACATGTTAACATTTCTTTCAGTGAAGTGATTGAGGAAATGCCTGCCTACGCCAAGTTTCTGAAGGATATGGTAACTAAAAAGTGGGGAGCTGGAAAATTTGCCACGGTGGCGTTAACGAAAGTTCAAAATCCATAATTCCACTGAAGATGAGCAATCCTGGGAGCTTTACCATTCCTTGCTCCATAGGAGGACTCTACATTAGGCAAACCCTGTGTGACTTGAGAGTCAACATAAATTTGATGCCTCTGTCAATCTTTAGACAGCTAAATGTGGGGCAATTTGTGCCCACATCAGTGACTCTCCAACTGGTCGACAGATCTCTGGTTCATCCAGAAGGTAAGGTGAAGGATGTACTGATAACAATTGACAAATTTATCCTGCCAGCTGACTTCATCATTTTAGACTATGAAGCCGATAAAGATGTGCCCATCATTCTGGGGCGACCATTTCTGTCAACGGGTCGTGCCCAAATTGATGTGCATAAAGGGTAAATCACTTTGAGTATCAACGGACAAAAGCTCAATTTTAATATAATTCATGCCATGAAGTTTCCGGATGAAGAAGACCTGCAAGATTCTGATGATGACCTGAATTTGATTGAAGAAGAAAAGTTTGATGAAGAGTATGAAGAAGAGGATGCCAACGCATTCGTTGCTGCCTGCAATGCGATCGTAACAAAAACAAACAAGGAAGAAGAAATGATCGCAAAGCAAGAAGTAGACGCACCGAATTTCGGTTGGTTACTTCATGCTTTGCGATCATTTCTTCTTCCTTGTTTGTTTTTGTTACGATGCATTGCAGGAGCGGAGCAACGAATGCGTTGGCAATCCTTCTTCCATACTATTCATCAAACTTTTTTCTTTTCAATCAAATTCAGGGTCATTCATCAGAATCTTGCAGGTATTCCAATCTTGCAGGTATTCTTCATTCCGAAAACTTCATGGAATGAATTATGTTCATGGCACGAATTATATTAAACTTGAGCTTCTGTCCGTTAATACTTAAAGTGATTTCTCCTTTATGCACATCAATTTAAGCATGACCTGTTGATAGAAAAGGTCGCCCCAAAATGATGGGCACATCTTTGTTGGCCTCATAGTCTAAAATGATGAAGTTAGTTGGTAGGATAAATTTGTCAATTGTTATCAGCACATCCTTCACCTTTCCTTCTGGATGGATCAGAGATCTGTCGGCCAGTTAGAGAGTCACTGATGTTGGCACAAGTTGCCCCACATTTAATTGTCTAAAGATTGACAGAGGCATCAAATTTATGTTGGCCCTCAAGTCACATAGGGCTTATCCGATGTAGAGTCCTCCTATGGAACAAGGAATGGTAAAGCTCCCAGGATCGCTCATCTTCGGTGGGATTATGGATTTTGAACTTTGCATTAATGCCACCGTGGAAAATTTTCCAGCTCCCCTCTTCTTAGTTACCATGTCCCTCAGAAACTTGGCGTAGGCAAGCATTTCCTCAATCGCTTCATTGAAAGAAATGTTAACATGTAATTGCTTTAACATAGATAAGAAGCATTGGTACTGTACCTCTTCGTTTTTCTTCTTCCTTAGTCTATGTGGGAAAGGGGGTACCTACACTTTCACGGTCCCATTTCATTGGCTTGGAGGTCGACGCAACCTCAGGTTCTACTGCTTCTTTTTCTCTTTCCTCTTCTCGCGTCACTACAATCTCAGGTTCAGCCGCAATGGAAGTTGTTCTACTAAGCTCCTTCTTTTCTCCCTCCACAGTCTTCCCAATGTGCAATGTCACAACCTGACATTGCTCTTTACCTGACCCTCCCGAGTTGTGTTGAAGTTCGGTTGAACTTTGCAGAGGCCCTTGCGATCTACTTTTTAGCTCACTTGCAATTTGGCCAATTTGTAATTCAAGATTGCAGATGGATGTGCCCTGACTTTGAAGCAAAGTCTTGTTTTTCTCTATGTATTGCTTCAGTAGGCTCTCCAAAGAAGAGGATTGCGGTGGCTGTTGTGAGCTACTTGCTTGATTGCTCGGTTGACCTTTCTTGCGTTGGAAGAATCCTGGTGGCCCTTCTTTTTACGCCACAGGTTGGAATTTTTGTTGTTGATTCTTCCAAGCAAATTTGGGGTGGTTTCTCCACCCGGGGTTATAGGTGTTTGAAAATGGATTATTTTTAACAAAGTATACAAATTATGGATTTTGCGAGCAATCTTCTATCACATGCCTATCACTGCAAGTCGTACACCTTGTGGTGTTTTGACTGATTGCATTGATTTGCCCGGTTTTTGGTGTTGGACTGTTGATCGCAATTCCCTGGTTTAAATTCATCATTGCGATCATCTAGTTCTGTAATGAAGCAATAACACCATTGTTTGCGTCAGAGTCTTTTAGTCTCAATCTTTGGTCACTCTCTTTCCAATCTTCATGGTTCTTAAAGATGCGATCTAGGATATTCTTCGCCTCATCATATGTTTTATCAAGCAGACCACTAGCGGCTGCCGCATTGGCAGCGGTCTGCAAAGGGGGATTCAAACCATGATAAAAAATCTCCATTTAAAGGCAGTTTGGTAACCCATTATGTGGACAGTCCCAGATCAACCTTTTAAACCTTGCCCAAGCATCGTTGAGTGATTCATCCATGTCTTGTTCAAAATTTGTCATAAGTTTCCTTCGTCTCGCGTTCTCGGTAGGTGGAAAATACTTCTTCATAAATTTCTCCACTACCTACTCCCAAGAAGTGATCTCTCCTTGTTTGAGAGAATATGCCCATTTCCTAGCCTAATCATAGAGAGGAAATGGGAACAATGTTAGTCGAACATCTTCAGCATAGATGTTTGGGAAAACAGAAGTATTGTATATTTCAATAAACTTCGGAGGTGGGCATGCGGGTCCTCGCCACGCCTTCCTCTAAATTGACCTGTAGTTTGGATCATCTGCAGCATCACTGATTTCATTTCAAATATACTTTCGTCAAGGGCAGGCCTCATGATTCTCGGAGAGAAATCATAGAGGTTTGGCGATGCATAGTCCCTAGTGGGCCTATTGAAATCGTTTGCCAATAGAATTGGATTCGCCATGACATTATTATCATTTGGTGCTCCATTTCCAGGCTGCTCCACCATATCTTCTTTGTCTGATTGTGGTTGCTGTTGGCGGTCTCTCAATCTCCTTCTAAATGTTCTCTCAATCTCTGGGTCATAATTTTCCAAAGATTGAGAGTCTGCAAAGAAATCACAAAAATTACCGTTAGCAAACTATCTAGCCGAAGTCCTCAGCAATGGTGCCAAAAACTTGATGCTTATATTTTATGAAGTGGAAATATGGATGATATACATTGATGGAATTGCGTTGTGCACTCAAGTTTCCCCAGCGGAATCCAAGTGTAAATTCCTCCGAGTTTCCTGGTAAGTCCAGGGTCGAACACAGAGACTTGTGAAAACAGATTGCGTTGGTGATTTTTATGAAAACTCTGCGGTAACCGGATAAATAAATAAATAAGTCATTGGGTTTGTTGTTTTCATTGATGAAAAATAAATAACAAATGTGGCAGAGTTTGAAAGAGTTGGTAAACGGGAGATGCGATGAATATGCGGTGAACGGGTTGAGAAGGGTTTCGGCTAACACTTCCTAGAATGCGTTCATGCTTTGCGATCATGCAACATGCATGCAATAGTAAACCACCTCTCGATGCGAATGCTAAGACTTCTAATACTAAAACGCATGCGATATATGCGATAAGTCTATAGGACCTACACATAAGCCTCTATTCTTATTTATGCGATGACAGGAATGCACACACAGAAATAAGGCGACCACATAATATCATTCCTATCTCTATGTTGCATGCCATGCAAGTTTACAAACAGAGCTTATCTCTAAGTCCCTATCTCTTATTTATGCAAGTCTAATCTTGCTCTTTCGAGTCCAGATTCTAACCTAGCTCTCTCGAGTCATTAGGTTCTTGCTTTAGACTCTCTCTCGAGTAACTCTAAAGGGTATTTTGCACAACATAAAACAAGACAATCGCAAGCAATGAACTTTCGAAGTCATGTTAGCTTAGTTCTTCTCAACCCATTCGACTAGTTTAGCTACTCATGCGTATTAAGAGAGTGAACAAATGTAGAAATAGAACTTCCATTGTATATATTGGAAGATGAAAGTACATATTAACAATGCAAGTAGACAATAAAGGGCCTGGTAGCAATTTCTTGCTACCAGGCATACATTGTTTCTACCCTTGCCTAAACAATATAATCTCGCTCTCGCTGAGAGTCAGCCCACTCTCTGCTCCTACGCCCCAAGGTTCTCTCTCGAGTTGCCCTAAGCGATCTCCGATGTCGCCACTCTTCTCTTGCTCTACCTTAAAAGGAAAAGGAATACTATGGACGATGGCATGAATTTGTGGAATAAAAGATTTTAAAAACGGTGAACCTCTTTTTTGAAGACTGCTCTTAGTATTTATAGAGCATCCATGGTGAAAGATGGCTTCTCTCTCCTGGTTGTACAGATGGGACAACTTTAATTCCTGACTGATGTGCCGAATAATTATCACTGATAAAGCTAAATGTACTTTGTGATCGTTATCGGCTGTCAACTTAATTATGATTCGATTGTCATCAACTTTTTGTCCTATCGCGCTTAATTGGCCTTTCATCTAGATGCGCCCACCATGTTGTGCTGACCAAGTTGCGGTGATCCTTCTTGGGTGAATGTTTGCGAGCACGATCAACATAAAGCCTTGCGGTGATGTTGCACTCGACCAATGATTCCTATGATCGCAATTCTTGCATTGCGTTAATACATATTCTGCACAAAAATGCAAAGATCAACTGTTCTAATGCGCTCAACGCATGCGACCGCAATATTACGAAATTGATGCTTAATGGACGCAAAGTAACATATTTCATCAATGCAAACCAACATTGTTTAAGAACTTAGCACGATGATAATGTACATTTCTGCCCGTTATCAATAGGACGCCCCGCTCTCATTGGCCCACACAATTGATTAAGATCAGACCATATGTGGCAAGTTACAACACTTGTAATTATTCCACAAAACGGGCCCATTCGTACCATTTACTAGGTAAAAGGTTTCCCTCATATAGTCATATACTACAGACCATTTTAATTATAACTTAGGACATGATCCACGTTGTATGTCACCACATACATTCTTAAGTTACATAATGTACAACCAGGAATTTTGTATTGGTTTGTCGGTTGTTAAGCAAATAAAACATCCAATGTGCAAAAGTCAAGTAGTGAAAAAATAATCAACCATTATACATCACAAGCGTACGTACAAAATAAACTATTTACAACTACAAGACACGAGACTTTAGGGCATCATCCCTAACAGTTGTGTCCATTGTCTCAGCCTAAAAAGAATTGGGTAAATTGATATCAAAAAGCATACATCTCACCCTTTCCATGATTGTTCTATTCATCCGTTTAGCTATTCCATTCTTCTATAGAGTATAGGGAGTAGTTTTGTGTCTAGTAATTCCATCTTCTGAGCAAAACTGAGTGAAAGATCCTTCGAGGAATTCCATAACATTATCAGTTCTAAGAGTCTTCACCTTCTTGTCTGTCTGATTTTCAACCCTCATTTTTCAGTCCTTAAACTTTTCAAATGTCTCATCCTTAGAATTAAGTATAAATGTCCATACTTTCTTTGAATAATCATCAGCAAGTGATAAGAAGTATCTTGAACCACTTAGTGATGGAGTCTAAGAGGGACCCACAAGTCAGCATGAATATATCCCATGATATTCTTAGTAATATGCTCTGCTCTTATGAATTTTAGCCTCTTTGATTTTCCATACACACAATGTTGACAAAAGGAAAGTTGTTTTATGCCTTAGACTTGATAATCTCTTTTTTAAGGAGTTCTTTTATACCACCTGAAGTATGGAAGGGAAGCTGTGACAGTAGATACTGTCATCCCAGGCTTAAGAAGCAGAGAGCTAGAACTTCAAACAGAAGACAAAAGTGTTGGTGGAGCAGAATCTTTATTTTCAAAAGGCAAAAAATAGTTTAAGAAGAATCATTATAATAGAAATCATAAAATACATAGAGGAAGGCCAACCTTAAAATGCTTTATTTCTCACAAGGAAGGGCATTTCAAGAGAAATTTCCCTGAGAGAGGGAATCATCATAAAAGGAATGATAATAGAAGGTTTAAGCCATATGGCAGAGAGGAACCAACCAAAAATAGAGACTTCATAGGAAATTATCAAAGGAAATCAAGGGAACAAGGGAGACATCAAAGGCCTGTTGGTGAAGAAAATTATGAGTATATTGAGGTGCTCGTTGTTGCAAATAAAAAAGCCATGGACTTTGAAACTAAGAAGGGATACTGGTTTCTAGACTTAGGATGTAGCTACCACATGACTTCCAAAAGAGGCTGGTTTGTTTACTACAAAGAATGGAGACTCAGTTTACATGGGCAACAACAATAAGTGTGAAATCGTTGGCAGAGGCTCAGTATTACTAAAATTATCAGACAACAAAGAAATTTCTTCTAAAGGATGTCAGGCATGTTCCAAAGCTCAAGAGAAACCTCATCTCTTTGGGCATGCTAGTTGATCAAGGTTGCACATTCATTGGGGAGATAAATGCTCTAAAGATAGAGAAACAACCATCCTTGTTGGAAGAAGACTGATGGCCTATATGTTTTTAAAAGGGTTAATCAGCCTAATTATGTTCTACTGTCAAAAACTAAGAATAATAGTGAATTTGAACTATGGCATAGAAGACTTTCACATATTAGTGAAAGGAGGCTGAATGAACCTATGAAGCAAGGCTTGATTCAATTCAGGGGCACTAAAAGACTCAGTTTTTGTGAACATTGTGTACTGAGGAAGTAAAAAAGGATGAAGTTTACAAAAGGATTCCATAACACAAAGGCCATACTTGATTACATACATGGAGATCTATGGGGCCTGCAGCAACTTCCTCTTGGGGAGGTTCCAGGTAATTTTTATCTCTTATAGATGACTATTCAAGAAAGGCATGGACTTACCTGCTTAAATGTAAAGATCAAACCTTTGACTGCTTTAAATTATGGAAAGTCAAAGTTGAAACTCGAACTAAAAGAATAATTAAATTCCTCAGAACTGATAATGGCCTAGAATTTTTAGGAAATAATTTCTCTCTCTCTGTGTTGAGCATGGAATAACTAGACACAGGATTGTATAGAGTTACAGAAAGAATGAATAGAACCTTGATGGAAAGAATCAGATGCATGATGTCAGAAGCTAAAATCTCAGAGGAATTATAGACAGTGGCTCTTGCCACTGCAACCTTTATAGTTAACAGGAGTCCTAACGTCTCTATTGATACGAAGACCGCTGAAGAAAGTGGAGGGGGATACCTTCTAATCTATCAAACTTAAAGCCTTTTAGATGCACAACCTAAGTTCACACCAAGCAAGGCAAAGTGGCATCGAGAGCAATGAAGTGTATGTTCATAGGGTATCCTGAAGGAGTAAATGGATTTAAGTTCTGGGATTTCAACTCTAACAGGAGTTTAATCAATAGAGATGTGACTTTTAAGGAAGATGAGTCCTATATGAACTCTGAAACAATGGAGCAACCAGCCTCAACCAGTCAGAATAAGCCTCATTCTAGCTTTTACATTGAAGTTTATACTAAACCTGACCGCTCAGAGTCAGCATATGATTTTTCACAACCACCAAATGCTCTTAGCATATCTGAAGGTAGACCGATGGCACAACCAAAAAACCTAGATGATTATCTTCTTTCTAGAGACAAAGAAAAAAGGTCTACCAGACCTCCAACTAGATTTGCAAGAGCATACTGTATTTCTATCTACTCTATGGATGATGACAATGATGAGCCTAACAGCTTTGAAGAAGCCCTAAACAGTGAAAAGAAGAATGAATGGCTTGCAGCTATGGAGAGTGAACTAAACTCACTTTACAAGAATGAGACATGGGAGCTGACTGATAAACCACTTAACAAAGGTATCATCCCTTGTAAGTGGGTGTGCAAGAAGAAATTCCTATGGGAGAACAATTAAGAAGTAAAGTACAAAGCCAGGCTAGTTTTCAAGGGCTTTAAACAAAAAGAAGGGGTTGACTACTCAGAAATATTCTCCCCAGTGGTCAAACATACCTCGATCAGAGTCTTCCTAGCTATTATGAAGACCTTGAACTAGAACAGACGGATGTTACTACAACCTTCCTTCATGGAAGCCTAGAGGAGGAGCTTTTCATGGAACAACCTAAGGGTTTTGAAGTCCAAGGGAAGACAGGGCTTGTTTGTAAGTTGAAAAGGTCTCTATATGGGCTCAAACAGTCATTCAGATCCTGGTACAAAATATTTTATGTGTTTATCAACAAAATCAATTTCGTGAGAAGCCTATTTGATCCTTATGTCTATTACAAGAGACTTCCTGATGGGAGCCTAATCTACTTGTTACTACATGTAAATGATATGTTATTAGCTAGGAAGGAATTGACTAAGTTGAATGAGAGAAAAAGACCAACTAAAGGTTGAGTTTGAGATGAAGAACCTAGAATCAACTAAAAGAATCCTAGGAATGGAAATTATAAAACAAAGATGTAAAAGAGAATTATTTTTATCTCAGAGGCAGTACACTAAAAAGGTACTAGACAAGTTTAACATGACTAATGCTAAACCAGTGACTACTCCTATGGGTCAACAATTCATGTTGTCTACTAAAGACTCTCCTAAAGACCCACTTGAAAAACAAGCCATGTCAAATATTCCGTACTTCAATGCCACGGGGAGCTTAATATACTTGATGATGTGCACTAGACCTGACCTAGCCTATAGTTCAAGTTTGGTTAGTAGATACATGGGTAACCCTGGCAAAAATCATTGGGAAGCTACCAAGTGGGTATTCTGATACCTAGTAGGGTCAACAAACATATATCTATCATATACAGCTCCTAATGAACCTAAATTACTTCTAAAAGGGTATGTTAATGCAGATTTTGTAGGAACAGTGATAAGAGGAGATCCCTAACATGTTACTCCTTTATGCTAGGAGGAAACCTCATAAGCTAGAAGTCTACCCGCTACAATCAGTAGTTGCTCTATCAACTACTGAGGTTGAGTTCATAACAGTAACGGAAGCAATTAAAGAAACAATTTGGCTACAAGATTTAATTATTGAGCTAGGCTACATACAAGAATCAGTAGAACTATTATGTGATAACCAGAGTGCAATCCATTTGACCAAAAATTAGCGATACTATGACAGAACAAAACACATTGATATATAGCTATTCTTTATTAGAGACATCGTTGAGAAGGGAATAGTCAACGTACAGAAGGTTAAAACAAAAGATAACGCAGCTGATTTTCTGACTAACCAAGACTTAAGTTTGGCCATTGTCTAAGCCTACTCAAAATAGTAAACTTAAATAAAGAAAAATAATTACCGAATTTTTTTAAGACCTTCAAGGTGTTTTTCTTCAAGAGGGAGATTTGTTGACAATGTGAACCAAAAACATTAGCTCTTTTTTTAGCTCTCTATCTTCTCAATCCCTATTCAAACAAACAGAAAACAGTTAGCAGGTTGTTACAAACTGTTTTTTGTCCATCAACATGTGTATAAAAAGGAACACAGTGTAAAAAATAAATGTATGTGTTTTGCTTTTTTTTCAGTGTGAGAAATCAGTGAATATTTTTTTAGGAGGGAGCTGTAAAAGAAACTTATTTGAACGTTTTTTGTAATCTTGAAGTTGTTGAATGAAAAACTTGAAGATCCTTTCAAAGTGGATGTAGGTGGAGTAAAATCACCGAACTATTATACATTGTTGTGTTCATTTCTTCTTCCTCTCCTTGAATTTCTAATTGCATGTTCATCTTCATCCCTGGAAACTAAGAAATTTTAGATTGAAAGACTTAACCTTAGCATGAACCGTAGAGAGAAAAAAAGTAAGAAAATTTTCGTTTCGTTTTTCTTTTCTGACATGATGAATTGAAGAAAGGAAATGGAAACTTAGCTTTCCACATGCTTGTTGATGAGATATGTGGCCTAAGGAGCTCCATACACATCAGCTACCACTTTTCTTTTGCATTCTGGATCAGCTCAAACAAGGACTTATTTTCTTGGCCTGGCATTCCTTTTTCTTTTTCGGTCCATTGTAATATCAATTTTCTATTCAAAATTCTAAAGGATATCTACTATCATGATAATTTTAAAATGTTGAAAAAATACATTTTTGATCTCTAGACCAACTAGAAATTAGACTCAAAATCTAACTAGGGACCAAAAAAGTAACTTTTTTCCTAAAATATTGATGAAAATTCAAGAGTAATATTACAACTACAGATATTTTTTAAACAAATAACAAATTTCAAAGGTCTTTGTTATAATTTAGTCTTCAATAATTTGTAATTTCACATGACAATTTGTCAAATTTTCTCAGGGATTTTCAGAATTTCAAATAATTAATTAAAGCTATAGTTCTATATGCTGGGGAATTTAACTTCACAGATCCGAATTCAGATTAAATCTTCAAGTTCTTCATTAAAGCATTGTGCCCTGTTTCACTTTTATGTACATAATGGATGTCTTTAAAATGTGTGTTTGGATTGAATGATAGCTTTGATTCAAAATGCAGGGCTTGGAAGTGAGATAATTATTAATGACAAGGGACCAACTTCCCAATTGTTGTTCTTGTGAGAGCCAACTTCTTGTAGCTTCAAGGTTATTCTTCCCATCAAAATCTAGAGTCAGTATCCATGTATGAAGAGTTTACTGCTATAAGTTTAGTCTTTGTTGTTAACCAATGCCCGCCATAAAATCTTTTAATTGACATATATTGCCCATCAACTAACCAAAAATTTGAGAATTCACTTTTCGATGAAAATTTACGTAGTTTTATGTCAATATAGGTGTTTTTATTGATGTTTTTTAACCATCAATATATGTATTTTCAAATTAATACTTATTTTTAAGCTATAAATTAAGGTTTTTTTGACGGTATCTGTCACAAGCATCAACAAAACAAAAAATTCATGCATCAATTAAGCTCAAATTTGTAGTAGTGGTTATTCGTTCAAATTTAGAAAGACATTTTAATTAGAAATCGGTGTGTTTTCTAACGGTATTCTCTTCCTGTCTTTTCCCTCTATTTCTCCCATAGGGAAGAAGCAAAAGCACAGTAAGGTAACAATGCTACTAGAAATTGTCTGGGATTGATTTTGAAATTGTTAAAATCACTTTTGTTTTAAAATCATTCTAAAATACACCTTTAATCTCTCAAAACATCTATTTAATTTTACATTTTTAAACACAAGGTCTATTTCATCAAAATTGATTTTAAATGATTTAATATATATTGTTTGAAAGTAATTTTTAAAAAGTCAACAGTGATTTTAACTATTTTACAAACAACTTTAACCATTTCAGAATAATTCTCAACCATCTGATTTCTTTGTCCCTTAGTATTGGGAGGAGAGTTTGAGCTTTAGTAGGCTTTCTCATATGAATTCACCAACTTTTGAAAGGCTTACATATACCTCTTTAAAGAGCATATGCCTTCATTGGGTACTCTTTATAGTTAGCTCAACCTATACGCTATACCTTGGGATGTTGCTTGGAGAGCAATTATAATTCTTTAACTAGAATTTGGTATTACGAACTTTTGAGATACCTCTTTATTTAGTTCCTTTTTGGATCAACTATAGGCCTAATGTTAGCTTTCAACAATTTTGAATCTCATACACTTAACTAGATTGTGTGAGCTTGAACCTGATGTGACAACTCTTAAGAAACGTCTTACAATCTAATCATCTATTTGAAATGACTTTTAATTAGTTAAAAAGTCTTTTTAAGTGAAATAAATAAATCCTAAACACTTAAAAAGTCATTCTAAATTGATCCTTACTCTTTTTCAGATCTCATGTATGCTTTAGGTCTTTCTAAAGACCTAGACTTGGCATACATGAAAGAATCAAATCTAGTTGAATTAGTTCAATAAAAGTAATACAAGGATATATTGTGGGGAAGACCCTTGTTTTCTTTGTTGCCCATTTGGTTTAGTCTTGCTTTTATTTTTCTAAGTAGATGTAGGAGAAGGATCATTATTGTCCTTTTTCTTTTCCTTTTGGTTAAATTATAAAAAAAAAATACCCTAAAACTTTGTCATTTCAAAAATATCCTTATAGTTTCAAAAGTTACAATATTACTTGAACTTTCATAAATGTTTCAAAAATAACTTGGATTGGAAATTTTTTCAAATAGAAATTAGAAAATGAGATATAAAATAATATAGTAGATGACATAGAACAAAAATTTGAATCATTACATCGTTTTAGGTCATCTCCTTATTTGTTCAAAATTTTAAAGAATATATACTCTAAGTCTAAGTATAGTTTTAAAACGTTTATGAAAGTTGAGAAGTAATATTACAACTTTTAAAAGTATGGAGGTATTCTTAAAACAAAGAAGAAAGTTCAGTTGTATTTGTTATAATTTAGCCCTTCCTCGTGGATGAATCACGAGGATACTTTAAATTATTATTAAAGTTTAGGAGTATATTTGTGGTTAAAGTGGGATTAAAAATTCAAAACAGGTTGGAAGGAATGAGATCCATAGAATAGAGTAGAATGGAAAGGAGTTGGTGTTGAATAAAAACCGAGTGTCACAGATTTTCCAGACCAAAAGTAGTAGCCCACTCCATCTTCAACATTTTTTTGCCTCGACTTTTTTAATAAATCCCATTATTTTCCAACCAACTCTTTTTTTTTTTTCCCTTTCATTTCTAAATTTAATCTTTCCATGTTTTTATATCTATCTAATTCAAAGTAGATGCATCATAAATATTATTATTACTATCATCAAACAAACTATTCGTGTTTTTTTTTAAGAGTACATGGAAATGTATTGCAATAGAACAGCTAATTCTCCTTTTGGCATAAAATGATTGAATTATAGAGAATGAAAAACATATGAAAGTACTTGAGAATTGGTTGTATTGAAAGCAACTATTCAACCAAAAATAGTCCCAAAATTAGCATTTAGCTAGAACGATACATACATATTAAAGCTACATCCGAGTCTGAGACACGTGTGTGAACCAAAGGATATCATCATTCTATATAATTCTAATATGGCAACCTAGATGTATTATTATACTAAAAAAATCCATATGCATTGTTGTATGAGATTAGACTTTATTTAGTTTTCTAATCTCCAAATTATCACATGACCCTTCACATTATTACATAAAAACAAGCTATTTTAAATCATACACTATGTGATTCAATTAACCAATTATTGCATTATTTTATACCATGTACAATCAATGTTTGTTATCTCTTCAAATAATAGGCTATTCTCTTGTTGTTATCTAAAGATTTTTATGAATAATTATATTACAAAATAATACATGATTTACTCCACTTTTTCTAACTTGTTCATAATTATACATAATTTTTAAAGAGTAGATTTTCTTAGGTTAAATTTTGGGGAGATCTTCTTTGGGTTGAGAAACAAGGTGGCCTGTGGCAAAATAATTAAAAATGTAATAAGAATGGAAAATATTTTTGTGTTTTCAAGAAGAGGCTCACCACTACCCCATGTCTTAGAAATATAAACATTGACATCTCAACTCACTTTTAATAAAGGTTCATTCCAGATTTTAACTTATTGTTCAAAAATATAGCAACACAGTAGCTGTTAAAGTATTGTTATAGTTAAATTGAATTATAACTCCTGAACTTAAATTTTTGAACAAATTCGAGTGATATTTACAAATAGCTCACGAATGTGGTTCATGTTACGTAAATGACAAACTTCATTGAAATATGTGATTAGAAGGTTGCTACAATAAATGAATTGATGTTGTTCTAAAGGGACTTCCCTTATAGTGTACTCTAAAAAGAATTGCTACCAATTTCACCTATTAAATTAAAATATCGACCTAACCGACATTTTTCTAAAACAAAATTGTTTATTTAATGTACGACATGGTTTGGCTGTGGTATCTTCTATTTCTCCATTAGACAAATTATTAATTTCTGCCGCCGCCCAACCAAACAAGGGAAGAAAAACAAGAAAGGAGAGGAAGGAAAGGAAGGAAAAAGAAATGTTGCGTTTGTTTTCCACATTTAGTTATGTATTCATATATATATAGTTAAAATCTTATTCTACGGTCTATATTATAGTTTTTTTTTTCGATTTTATTGAATTTTAGCCGACCTATTTTTAATGAATCTTAAATTTAATTTTTTAAAATTAATTAAATAATAATGAGGAAATATAATATATAAATTTATTATATGGAAATGTTAATAGCTAATTAAAAAAAGTTTAATATTTATTGAAAACACAGGAGCTAAAAATCCTTAAAATTTTAATCGTAAAATTTGAGTTCTCAAGCCATACAAGTGTTAAAATTAGACTCTCAAACTCATAATTGTATAAATTTCTTTGAGTGATATTTTTTATCATTTGGAGATCTAATTTCTACAACTATTATAAGTTTGAAGGTCCAAAGTTTGATGGCTCAAATTCTATAATTGAATGTTTGAAAGTGTAATTACAACTATCATCATATTTTAATGGTGGTTTTTTCGCATTGTCCAAAAGCATTATAAGGTTAAAAATCACTTTTAAGTCCAAAACTTTCATAGAACTAATGATTTGGTCCTTAAACTTTGGTTTATAACAATTTAGTTCTTATACTTTAAATTTTGTAACAATTTAGCCCATGAACTTTATTTTATAACAATTTAGTCCCTTTACTTTTAAAATTTATAACAATTTAGTCCCTACTATAGAAAGTAATTATAAGACTTAATAAGATTTCATGCATAAATAAACTGCTAAATTGATTAGAGACTTAATATTAATGCAAAATGGAAAGCTTACATCATAAAATATTAAAAATTGACATTGAATTTTGATTAAATTTTTTACACGCGAGACTAAATTATTACAATTTTGAAAGTGTAAAGACAAACTTATTATATAATTAAGTATAGAGACCAAATTATTACAAAATTGAAAATACATAAAGTAAATCGTTATAAACCAAAGTACAAAAATTAAATCATTATTCTCGAGAAAGTTAAAGACCAAAAGTGATTTTTAACTAAATTATAATGTCCCATTTGGCCACAGCCCATTTGAGCCGAGTGGTCTGGTCCGGTTCAATTTCCAAAAGTAGAGCGGTAGTGGCCCCCACCTGAACCCTTCTCATCGAGTCACAGCTGTTCAATCGGCCAACTTATGTACACACAACCAGTCAAAACACCCATTTTCCAACAAAAGAAAAAAACCAAATAATAATTTCTTTTCCTTTTTCCTTTTTCCTTTTTTTTAAAAAATCAATGAACGAGAAAAATCAAGGAAGTTGCCGAGGAAAGATCCTCGAACTGCACCACTTTCAACTTTTATTTTTTTTTTT
>NW_028325904.1:0-11424 GCF_027475165.1 Benincasa hispida | reverse complement strand
TTAATAGCTTCTTCAAGGTTTGACAGTCTATGTTTCTATATGTGTAAACCTCTACTCAACATTTGTTACCACATTCCCGATGAGTTTGTTTTTAGCTTTTCGGCAAGAGCACTGCCACTTTTTAAGTTTGGGGTTGGTAGTTCTTTGGGCAAATGCGTCCATCACATTGCGATGTTCAAATAAAAAAAAAAATCATCATAACAACTCCACTGTCTGCGCAAAGGGGAAACCCAAACTGATAAGAGTTAAAGTTGTAAAAGGAACTTACCCATAGTTGGATACTTCGCATGACACCCGTGCAGGTAAGCCAAAACAAAAGTAAGTGGCCAAGATCAACGCATAGGAACAACTCCTCTGTCTGGCGAAAGCCCAAATTAAGCTAAGGCAAGAGTTGAGTTGAATATGGCACGCAACCGAAGTTGGATGTCCGCGTGACACCCGTAGGGGCAAGCCAAAATGAATAGCATATCCAGGTTCAACGCCCCACTTTAATATGTATCGCAAAGCTTTGAATTTTTTTAAATGAATGCATTGTAAAAAGCTAAAAGTAAGATCGCTTGAAATGAGTAAAAAGTTTTTGGAGCAGGGGCTTGCCAGATTTAAACTTAGAAAAGATCTCTTTGAAGAAGTAGCCAAAGTTGAGGAGAGTGTTGCTGCCAAGGTTAGAGGTATGAGTGAATTATATTTTGAAAAGTGGGTCATCGCAAAGGGAAAGCTAGAGGATGAATTTTGAATTTCTTAAGTATAAGGTATGCTTGAGGACAAGCATGATTCTAAGTTTGGGGGTGATATTATTATGTTCCTAGCTTCTCACTCGGTCTTTTCCCCAAAATGGTAGGCTTGTTGAGTCGCTGAACTAGCCACTATCACCTATACGAATCAAAGGACAATCCCTCATGAACAGGATTTTAGAACTAAGACTAAGTTTCCTTCGTCATCCTATTAAATAAAAACCTAACTAGTCAACGGAGTTAAATCTAGTGGTTACTATCTCGTGGTCCGGTCTTATGTAAACACATTGCATAAGATACCCCCACTCATATATCACCTATACGAACGTGTTGGATCATTATGTTAGTATCAAACACAAAGTGGGTCGTATCCACAGTGTCATCAGGATAAGGTACCTAACCTTATCTTTATACTGTAGACCCTTTAGGCTGTATCTTGAACATTGATCCATGTATGTCTCCACATACAGTTCAAGAATCATAAGAAAACCTAGGATGCTAGTTTATTGGATTTAGGGTTATCAAGATAAATCACATACAACACAATCAATAATACTTATTGAAATAATATCGATAACTCTTTATTGATGACAGTCAATTATTTACATTTACTATCTACGAGTTTTAGGGCATAAAACCCAACACCTAGATGTATTGAGATAGCTACACGTAAACATTCCATTAGTCGAAGCGTTGGAGCAAATGTCATCATATGTGAAATTCCTGAAAGACATACTCTCAAAGAAGAGAATGATAGGAGAATGTTTAACTGTGGCACTAATGCAAGAATGTAGTGCCATCAAAATATCCCACCAAAGATGAAATTCTTGGGAAGTTTCACCATTCCTTGTTTGATTGGAGGCATTTATATAAGGCAAGCACTATATGATTTGGGGGCCAGCATAAATTTTTTTAATGCCCTATCAATCTTCAAAAGATTGGGAATAGAAGAGCGTACGCCAATAGTAGTAACCTTGCAATTAGCAGATCATTCATTGGCGCATCCGGAAGAAAAAGTAGAAGATGTGTTAGTGAAAGTTGACAATTTAATCTTGCTTGATGATTTCATAATATTGGATTATGAGGCTGATAGATATGTGCCCATTATCTTAGGCAGGCCTTTCCAATCTACAAGAATACCACAAATTGACATATTGATGCTTATTTTTGTGAAGTGAAATTATGGATGATATGCGATGGTGAAATTGCGTTGAGCACTCAAGTTTCCTCAGCAGAATCCAAGTGTAAACTCCACTGAGTTTCCTGGTAAGTCCAGGGTTGAACTCAGAGACTTGGGAAAACAAATTGCGATGGTAATTTTTATGAAAACTTTGCGGTAACTGGTAACTCAATTAATTGTTGGTTTGTTGTTAATTGCGTTAATGAAAAAAATAAACAAATGCGGCGGATTTAAGAAAAGTCAGTTGTGTGACAGATGCACTGAGTAAGCGGATGAACGGGTTGAGAAGGTCTTAACTGGCGTTACTTGGGAATGTGTCAAACTATGCGATCATGCTACAACTATGCACAACAAGTCATTTTCCAATGCAAATGCGATGCTCCTAAGTCTAGGATGCACATGTTGAATTCAAAAGTGTCCATAGAGCTTATTCCTAAGTTTCTACTCTTTTCCTATGCGATGATGCAAATGCATAAGGGCAAGGTGACCGCACACAATCATATCCTATCTCTAGGATGCATGAGATGCGTTAATAGAAAATAGTGCTTATTCCTAAGCTTCTATCTTTTGATTATGCGTTCTAATCTGACTTTCCCGAGCCTAGATTCTAACCTGACCTTCCCAAGCCTAGATCCTGTCCTTAGACTACCCTCCCGAGTATCTCTAATGGATGAATGAAGCATACATAATACAAGATAATCGCATAGAATGAAGATTCCCTAGTTGTGCTAGCTAAATACTTCTTAACCCATTCAATTGATTTAGCTACTCATGCGTAAATAACAAAGAGTGAACATATATAGAGAAGTAGATTCCATTTTGATAAATGAGTGGAGTACAAAATAACAATGGAAGTTAAAGGTAGAGAGCCTGGTAGCAATTCCTTGCTAACCGAGGCTTTTGCACTGTAAATCTTTATTCGGTTCCAAAGATGTTCCTACTTCTGCGAGCGTCGACCCTCTCTTTGTCCTTGAGGCTTTCGGCGCTCTCCCAAGCTTACTGGAATGATCTGTCGGTACAACCTCCTCTCTCGCGTCTACCTTAAAACGAAAGGAAACTATGAACAAGGACGTGCGAACCAAGCGTATGAAATTTCGAACTGGTGAACCCCTTTTCTGAAGGTTGCCTTTGGTATTTATAGAACATCCAGAGTGAACGGTGGCTTCTCTCTCGTGATTGCACAGATGGGATAACTTTAATTCCCCTGACTGATGCGTCGAATATTTGTCACCGAAAAGCTGAATGTACTTGTATCGTTAGCGGCTGTCAACTTAATTCGGATTCGACTGTCATAAGTTTCTGTCCCATCGCGATTAATTAGCCTTTCATGCAGATGCGCCCACCATGTTGCGTTGAGCAAGTTGCGACAATCCTTCTCGGGCGAATATTTGCGAACACGATCACCGTAAAGCCTTGCGGTAATGCTGCACTCGACCAATGATTTCCTATGATCACAATTTCCGCCTTGCGTCAACGCATATTATACATAAATACACAAAAATCAACTGTTCCTATGCGATGAACGCATGCGGCCGCAATATAATAAACTTAATGCTTTTTGGACGCAATTTAACATATTTTATCAATGCAAGCCAACATTGTTTAAGAACTTAGCACTATGATAATGTGTATTTCTGCCCGTTATCATGTATACAAAGGAGAAATCACGATGCAAGTGAATGGATAGAAAGTGAAATTCAACGTCCTCAAAGCGTTGGAATACCCAAATGAAGTCAACACGTGTCCTGTGATTGATCTAGAAGAATATTGGCCTTGTGATCTAGAGTTTGAATTTGAGAATGTCATGGAAAATACAGAAGACGAATTGAGCATACAGTTGCCTAAATCATGTTATGCAATGAAGGAAATCCAAAGGAATTTTGAACCTCTAAGCTCAGACAACCAAGAAAGCAAGGTCAAACCCTCACTGGAACAACCACTTGTTTTGGAATTGAAGACTCTTCCTGCCCATTTGAAATATGCACTTGTTGATAAGAAGGACACTCTGCCTGTGATCATTTAAACTACACTTCCTTTAGAAAATATGAATGCTCTTTTGAGAGTCCTAAAGAAGTGCATCATGGGGATTGAATGGACTCTAGTCGACATCCGGGGAATCAACCCCTCATACTGCATGCATAAGATTAGACTTGAAGAAGGAAAAGAAGGATCCATTGAGCATCAATGCAGGCTCAAATCAGTGATGAAAGAGGTTGTTAAGAAAGAAATCATCAAATGGTTGGACGCATAGGTGGTTTTTCCCATTTCAGATAGCAAATGTGTAAGCCTTATACAATGTGTTCCAAAGAAGGGCGACAATACTGTAATCTCTAACTAAAACGACAAACTTATCCCCATCTGCACTATTACAGGGTGGAGAATCTGTATGGATTATAGAAAATTGAACGCAACGACGAAGAAGGATCATTTTCCCTACCTTTTATTGATCAAATGTTGGATAGATTAGTGAAGAGCGATTTCTTTTTCTTTTTGGACGGTTATTCAAACTACAATTAGATCATGATCACGCTTGAAATTCAAGAGAAGACAACATTAAGTTGCCCATATAGGACATTCACCTTTTGGCACATACCCTTCGAGTTGTGTAACACCCTTAATACCATCCAGAGGTGTATGATGGAAATCTTCTCCGAATACCTAGAAGACTCAGCGAAAATATTTATGGATGACTTTTCAGTGTTTGGAAAGTTGTATGAGCCATTGGCCAACCTCAAGAAGGTATTGAAAAGATGAGAGGACACTAATTTTGTTTTGGACTAGGAAAAGTGTCATTTCATCTTTGTTGAAGAAATTGTGCTTGGGCACAAAGTGGCCAAACTGGGCCTAGAGGTTAAAAAAGCAAAAATCGAAGTTGTGGAGAAGCTACCACCCTTTACGAATGTGAAAACATTGAGAATTTTCTTTGGACACATTGGATTCTATCACCAATTTGTTAAATACTTCTTAAGGATTGCGCGTCCATTGATTATGCTGTTAGAAGTAAGCATAACTTTTGAGTTTGATTGTAACTGCTTGAAGGCATTTAAGACATTAAAGCGAGCGCTAAACTGCAACGATTCTCATTGCACCTTACTGGTCAATCCTTTTTAACTAACATGCGATGCGGGTGACTACGCGATGGAGGGCTGAGCTAGTTTAACGGAAGGAAAAAATCGTTCACCTTATTGCTTATGCGAGCAAGACTCTTAACAATGCACAGAAGCATTACACGACAACTAAAAAAGAGTTGCTCATGGTTGGGTTGTTGTTGAGAAATTCAGAGCCTATCTGTTGGGATCAAAGGTCATCAGATATTTGATGATCAAGAAGGACACAAAATCTCTCTTAATTAGATGGATCTTGTTGCTTCAAGAGTTTGACACTGAAATGGTGGACAAAAGAGGAACAGAGAACAATGTGGCAGATCACTTGTCCCGCTTGAAAATACCAAAGTTAACCGCATGGCACTGGATGTCAATGCATGCTTCCCTGACGAGATGGCGTTAAAAATTGATGATTTTGTACCTTGGTACACTTCTTGGTATGTAAACAGTTCCCAAGGAATACAACACGCAAAAAAAAAAAGAAAAAAAAAAAGCATGCCTGAGTGTAAATTCTACTATTGGGATGAGCCATATCTCTATGAGCACAAACCAGATCATATCTTCCAACAATGCATGCCTAAAACTGCATATCATCACATTTTATTTTAATGCCACGAGTCACCCTTTGGCGGACATTTTGGAGGAAAAAGAACAGCAACAAAAGTGCTTCAAAGTGGTTACTATTGGCCCACGCTTTTCAAAAATGCTAGAGAGTTTGTGATAAAATGTGATAACTACCAACGTATGGGAAACATCTTTGGTAGGAACGAGATGCCAATAACTATCATATTAGAAGTCGAACTGCTTGACATTTGGGGTATCAACTCCATGGACCCATTTCCACCATCTAATGGCCATAGTTACATTTTAGTAGCTGTAGATTATGTTTCAAAATGGGTAGAAGTCGTCTCATGTGCTTCCAATGATGCAGAGACCATTTCTAAATTCCTCCAAAATAATATCTTCACTCGCTTCCGCACACCACGAGCCATTATAAACGATGAATGAACTCACTTCATAAACCGCATCATCAGAAAATTTCTAATCAAATACAATGCCCATCATAAGTTCATGACGACCTACCACCACAGACTAATGGGCAGGCCAAAGTATCCAATCGAGAGATAAGGTTGATTCTTGAAAAAGTTTTCGATAGAACGCGTAAAGATTAGAAAAAAAATTGGACGAAGCGTTATGGGCTTACCACACAGCATACAAAACGCCTATCGATATGTCTCTATATGCACTAGTGTTTGGCAAAGCTTGTCATCTACCATTGAAGCTGGAACACAAGACATATTGGGCCAATAAGAAGCTAAACTTCAATCTCGACGCAACTGGAGAGGTAAGAAAACTTCAACTGAATGAATTGGATGAGTGGAGATTGTAGGCTTATGAGAACGTCAAAATTTATAAGGAGAGAATGAAGTATTGGCATGATCAACGTATAAGTAAGAAAACTTTCTCAATCAGGCAAAAAGTTCTCTTATTTAATTCTCATCTTCATTTGTTTCAGGAAAGTTAAAATCGCATCGGTCTGAGCCCTTTGTGATCAAGGAGATTTTCCCTAATAGAGTTGTAGAGTTAACAAATGAAGATGGCTTAAACACATTCAAGGTCAATGGACAAAGAATCAAATCCTATTATGAAGGTGATTTTGACCCCAAAAAAGTCTACATAGACCTTGGAAAGCCTTAATGAAGTGACTAGATAGTCCTTACAGTGATAATGATGAACATCTTACTAGGGACGCATCCTATCTTTTGTCTTTATTTTATACTGTCGCTTTGCTCTAAATTTTCTGTTTTAATATTTTCTTTGCTTTTAATTTTTTGCTTTGTTATTTTCTTTGTTTGAGTTTTATGGAAATGACTATCTTTGCTTGATAGTATTATGGATAAATTTTTTTTTTTTAATTTGGGAGCTTGCAAAAGCGGTGAGTGATACGTTGAAGTATAGGATGTGTTAGGGTAACAACTTCATGCATCCAACATACTCAACGTAGGGAAGGGTACCTCAAAAGTCTATGGTTTTTTCTCGTTCGTGGGAGATGAAAGGACATCAATCACGTGAACCGCCTGACACGGTGTCACGTCATTTTTTTAATAAATTCGCCATCATTAGTATGACACTGGACTTCAATTAACACACTCACTAACACCTATATAAACCTCAATTCCTTCCCTTTTCTCACTTTTCCAAAGCTCAAAATCTTGAATCCCTTAGCTTCCTCTCTGCACTCATTTCAACGAAGCTCCAACAACCTGCTCAACCTTCTTCTGAAAATTTTCTCCCTCAATCTTCTTAAAATACACCCATGGATAGTCACATTAGCACTGTCACCCCCTCATCTTCAAAGCCCACAATCGTTCATCGTCTTTCCATTCCCAATACGAAGTAGTTGTGCCAATGGTTGGGTTCTGTCCCATTGAGATTCCATTTGCCACCGTCCCTACACCATCTGCCTATCTAGCTTCTTAATACACCTCTTCACCTACCCTAGGAGCATAACCTCCAGACTCCCATCCTTCTAACCCCATTAGTCGTGGTCTTCACTAAAGAACCAACTCTATCACAATCATCATCACTATAAGAGGGATGAGCCCAATCTAGACCAGCTATCGCAGAACCACGTGAGGAGAAGGTCCATCCTAATAGCCCTAAGTTGCAAATGCGTCCACTACAATCAGGCGCCAACAATATGGTAGAGGCCAGTGAGGCAAGGAGAAGGGATGCGTGTGAAGTATTTAGGGAGAATTTAGAGAATATGCACTCATTGAAAAGTCTTGACGATGAAGAAATGGTAAACTAGTCGAGCAAAGGGATGGCTGGGAGAAGAGAAGTTTTGCCGCATAGGTCTATCTCTACAACGAGTGGCTCTGAAGAATTAGCATCCAATATACCTAGCCCAACTAGCATTAAAGAAGGGCCTCTAAGGAAGATGTTTGCCTCATTCAAGTAGAAACAAATGGCTAAGGGAGATAACGATAATATGACAAAACAACCAAGAAGAAGCGTTAAAGAAAAGGCAGTCACACCTAGCGCTAACCTGGAAGAAGTGGAGATTGAGGAAGATGAGGTGTCTCTCTAAAAGAAAAATACCAAAGAAAGGAAAGAGAAACACACCTCGAGAACGAATGAGGAGGTAATTTTGCCTACATCCTCTATGGAGCGAATGAGGACCACTTTGGCTAGTAAAACGAAGAAAGAGAAAACGCGCTTCCGAGATTTAAGGAAGGAAGCCAAAAGTCTCATCACGACGAGTAAATTTATATAGAAGTACGCGATGAAGAAATTGAAGAAGCCGACAATGCGGCAAGGAATAGAATTGCTAACCCTAAGACAACGAACAGCTCAGAAAGAGCTGTTAAAGAAATAGAAGAAGAAAGTGAGGCGAAAAAAGAAGCCCGTGCGACAAAGGCTCGACATATCAAGGAAAACACCAAAAACATAAAAGAGGAAAAGAAACTGTTGAGGGAGGAAAAAGAAAGAAAAGAGGTTGTCAAGAGAAAACAACCTATGAAGGAGATAGTGAAGGGATGCGACACCTAAGAAATCAGCACCAAAAAACAAAGAGGACAACGGAAAAACACCAATGGTGGAGGATAGGGAGAATGCACCAAAGAAGAGACCGTCTACATTGTTGGAGATGGAGTTCTTTCTTGAGACCACACCATTGCCCGCATTCATAATGGATGTAGTCAGCATGATGAAATGGCGGGATTTCTATAAAGGACCTTAAGCAGTGAAGCCAAGCGTGGTTCGTGCATTCTATCAAGGGACGCTTCATCCCAACAAATATAGCACTCAAGTAGGCAAGGTGAACGTTGGTTTTGGCGTGAAGAGGGTGAATGCGCTATACAACGTGACAAATGACCCTGAGGCTGAAGGAAATAGAATTATTGAAAGGCTAACAAATGAGGAAATGAAGGATGTTGTAACGACCCAACTCCCTAGGACTTATACTAGGTCGTTATCACACGCATGCATACATTTCAAATCAATACATTTTCATGATTTGGTAAAAGCCAATTAAATACTGTGAATTAAATAACTTTATTAAAAGTGAATAACTAAAATTTATGTAATAGGGTACCTTTAAAACCATAAAACAAAACTAGAAAATTCTCATGAAAAGTTCAGAAGCATGAATACCAAAATTTCAAGTTCAAACATTAAGACTAGAAATTTCAAAACATAAAATCCTGAAAACATGAACGAAATCATATGACTTGCTCCAGTGGCTCGATCACGGATTCCGCTTGTCATTCGTTGGCATGCTCTTACCCTCATCTGAAAAATAAACATTAGAAAGGATGAGTATAAAATAGTCAGTAAATAACCCTACTACTGGGATCAGACTAAGCATCTATGTCTTCTAGATGCCACTTTCTAGTAAGGCATGCATAAACCTATACTTTCCATGGGGTGGCTTAATTAGTGGATACTACTCACTCTATCATAGATTAGGTGTACCCACAAACCTTTGGTGAAGTCCCGAAGGAGATCACCACCTCTGGTGAATCCCGAAGGAAACATGAACCTCCGGTGAATCCCAAAGGAAACATAAACCTCTGGTGAAATCGCGAAGAAGATCACCACCTCTGGTGGGTATCTAATTACAGGTAGGGGTAAACACTATCATAAACGTAATGTTCATCATAACATATAGTCTCACAAATATGAAAATACATACCTCATGCTCAATGTTCATCTCGCAAATTGTATAAACAAAATAATTTAATTCATGTTTGCACTCATAACATGCCTCAAATATAATCAAGTACAACTTATTTAACCTCATGCATCTAGATACAAAAAGTCCTAGGGTCCTCAGAATTATTCTTAAATTTATCGCCTAGCACAAAGGCGGATTCAGTAGTAAGATTACTCACCTCAAATTTGGTCACAAATCATTAGTCCACGAAAATAATCTTCTTAAAACCTTTGGAAGACTTGAATCAATCCTATAACATAAATTGCCAAATTTAATTTAGCAACCATGGCCTAAAATATGATTCAAATATTAATTATATGAATATGATTCATATAAAAACTATATGTTGAAATTTAATGTGTATATGATTCATATTAAATTTATATAGTTTTATGAGAGAAATAAATGTTTGAGTATGATTCAAATATTAAATATGTGAATATGATTCACATAGAAACTATATGTTATAATTAATATGAATATGATTCATATTAAATTTATATAGTTTGTTGAGAGGGGTTATTATTTGAATGTGATTCAAATATTAATTTATATGAATGTGATTCATATAAAAACTATAGATTAAATTTAATATGAATGTGATTCATATTAATACCTTAAGTTATTTGAGAGAATATTAAACTATGGTTTATGTTATGTGTGATATAACATTAACTATAGATTATATATGTTATAAGTGATATAACATATAATTTGTATATATATTAAGTGGTATATATATATTAAACTCAAATTTTTTAATTTAAATTTAGTTTAATTAAAATTAAATGGGAGGGAGTTATAACTCTCTCACCCATTATTTTCTCAAATGCTCTCATGTAACAAACTGAAGAAAAAAATGGAGAGGATTTCTCTCACGTTCTCTCTCTTTCTCCTCTTGTTCTCTATGTTATGCAGATGAGTTTACAGAGAAGAAAATATCTCTCAATACTCTTCTTCCCTTCCCTCTTACCAAAATTAAGTGCAAGCCCACACCTCTGCACGATTCTCGTCCCTGAGAATAACGGGAAAGACACCGTGATGGTGTCCAGTTGTAGCTTTCGTGAGATCGGGAGAAGAGACGCGTATTGGAAGAACGTGAAGAATTGGTCTTCAACAGGTATGTGATATCTTATCCCTTTTCTCCATTTTCATAGTAGTAGCATGCTTGATTTAATAATGTTTATCAGTTGTTTCTATCACTCTGAATTTTGTATGTTTTGAAAAATGAAATGTAGAGACCGATGCATCCAATTGCTTTTGTTGCGGGGAATTCCAATCCCTTCATGACAATGACGGCAACATTCACCGCAATAGCCCTAATACTGGGGTATTCCCTAGTTTATTATATATTGTACATTTTTATATTGTATTATACATTAGTCTCCCTAGTCATTAGAACAAGTGGGAAATTGTTGGGATTGCTGTCCTAATTCTCTCGGAGTCTCGTTGTTTTAAGGGGATAACAAGGAGAAATTTTATAAACTTTTGAACCAGAAGCCCATTGCTGAAAAGAAATATAAGAAAGTCTTAGAAATGAGTAAGGGACTTTTGAGGACTAAGGTTTCCACATTTAAGATCTAGAAATATTTCTAAAGGAAGAAAATAAGTCAAAAGAAAAATGCAAGTAAAATAAATCTTGTATTAGGAAACACTTTGAGAGGTATAGTTAATGTATTGAAGTGAGTTGAG